>NW_022300992.1:4247-14384 GCF_002776525.5 Piliocolobus tephrosceles | reverse complement strand
AAACTGATCTAAAATCTGAATTAACAAACATAATATATTTTTCAATGAACAAATGAAAACGAAAACAAGCAGATAAAATATTTTCATTGCTAAAAAAGGAAATGAACTTATTTGAAGGAACATGTTCCCTGACTCCCAATTTGAAGATGCTTTTGAACACATCTTTAACCAATCAATTCAATTAATGTAACACAAAATGAAAGACATTTTTCTACATTTGGAATATTTGTCCTAATATTGTCCAAAACTATTTGACAGTGAAATTCATGCTTATGTGTCTTACAATTTTATTTTAAGGATAATTTTTAAAATATTTAATATTTGTTGTATTATCGCTCAATGTGCCAATAATCTTTACTTGGCATTGATTTTGTGTTTATTTTCTCTTCTAATGTTTTCTGTTATCAAATGTGTATATTAGTTAGAAGCCATTTTTACATGTTATTGAAATACATAATTATGTCACAATATTTTGGTTCATAGTAATAGTATCAAAGTGTTTATTATTACCTCTTTTTCTTTCTTTACAGAAAGCCTCTCAATTTTTTAGTATAATCCTATTACAGAAAAATTCTTCATTATTTATAATTATGACCAATTTTTATTTTTTTAAAAACACACAAGTAATACATTACACTAAATACAGAACAACTTATGAGTTTGCAAATTACTAGGCATTCCATTTTCTTGTTTCTGCATAACAAAAGTTAATATCCACCAGGAATGTGGAAGCAGTGGCCAGTACTAAGACAGCCACAGTGGAAATGAAGAGGAAAGAAAAAACTAAAGAGGTATTTAAGAGGTAGGATCGCTATGATTGAGTGGCTGACGAGATGTGAGAAATAGGAGAGAAAGAGGAATCTAGACTATCTTCTAAGCATCTGGTTTTGTCGACTTGGTTGGTACAGGTTTCAGGAAAAAAGGCAGGGGGTGGTAGTAATAGTAGTAGTAGTAAGTAGTAATGTTGCTCTTTTGAAATCTATTCTTGATCCTACAGCCAGAGGGGTGGTAGTGAGGGGCCTTGGCTCAGCTGAGATTGTCATAGCACATAAAGTTTAAGGAGCCCGGGTTACTTGGCTGGGGATGTCCTTGGGTGTTTGGAGCTTAGCACAGGGGTTTGTTCAGGAGTGGGAGGCTTGCCATTCATCCACAAATAGATGGGAGTTATAATCATGGGTATGTCAGTATTTGTTTCCAACTACGCCAGACTTGTTTAACAGATCTCAAGTATAACAGAAGAGGTGGGTGTTTGGGAGCAATATGGGATAATTATTTTACAGCTTTCTCAGCCTTACCCATTATCTTACCCATATCTTAGTCATTTTGGCAAACAAAACATGACAGCTGGTTGTGGTTTTTACCCTCTAGAACTTACACAGTTACAGATATATACATATACATACACACACACACACACACACACACACACACAGTAAAAAGTAAAGGAGAAATGCCTTCTGGTTTTACTTAAGATTGAAACCAAAATTTCAGTGAGAAGGTGAAATAATCTTCTTTCCCCACTCCCTTTTCCTTTAGTTACAACAACATTTACACACACACAGAGGGAAAAATTATGAAATAAGTCAAGTAGAAAAAATACAGTACAGGTAATGAACAAGAGATGAAGAGAGCCCAGCAAAACCACTGTGTCACATTAATACAAAACAGTCCATTTGTGTGACACAAGAACTTCATTCTAACGATTTTTTAAAACTTGAGACTTCATGGCCTGTTCTGGTTCATACACTGCAGAGTTTAGAGGTAAAGGTGAAGGCTCCAGAGTCAACCGAATTGAGGTCTGAATCCCAACACCACTGTTCTGGGCTACGTGGCCTTAGGTGAGCTATGCAATCCCTCTAAGCTTCAGTTTCCATATGTGTGAAATGAGTCACCCTTGACTTCTCCCATTCTCTAACCTCTCCACCAGTTATCGACTAAACATTTCTTGTATCTGCTAACTTCTCTCCATCCCCACTGCCATGTCCAAGTTATGGACATCTCATATGTGGACTGTTACAGCAGGGTCTAGTTGTTCTCCCCACATCCATGTTGCTCTCTTGAAATCCATTATTGATGCTTCAGCCAGAGGCATCATTTGAAATCATAAACTGGATCATATCATTCTGCTACTTAAAACCCTGCGATATCTCCCCATTGCTTTTGGAGTTTACCACCACTACCACCTGACAATTGGGTGCCTACCAAAACACTCTCTGATCTCCCTCTTCAACCTCCATCTCCTCTACCTCATACACTTTGACCATTAACCTCCTTTCATCCTTCAAGTCTCAGCTTAGAAGCCACTTTCTCAGGAAGTCTTTTCCTCCCCACCCCACACCCTACTTCCTGCCTCTGGGTGTTCCTACAACACGATGTACTTCTCTCATCATGACACACATCACACTCAATGACAGTTAGCTATTCACTTGTCCATACTCCCAAGTAGACCTTAAGCACTTTAAGAGCAATTACATGTTTATCTTGTTCATGTTGCATCCTCCACCATGTAGCACAGTACTTGGGGTACAGTAAGTGCTCAAAAATATTTGTTGCATGAATAAATAAGTGAATCAAACTTCTAATTTCCTGTGTTTCTAGCTGGGGTGTGGTCTCTCACCGTGGCCTTACTTTCTGCTTGCTGTGCTCACTTCATACTGGTTACTGATCATATGATACCGAATCTAGATTCCTAGTTGATATATATATATATATTTACACATTAAATATAACATCCACATAGTAGACAAATTATAATTACATAAACATAATATTTAATATATTTAATTGATTGTTCTGTAATTAATTGATTAATTATTTGATTGACTTTGATTTCTTCATTTTTCCATTTCATCAGCCTTTGACCATGTTATTTTTATAGTAACTATAGCCCACTGGCAGTTTATTTTAATCTGATTTATGCATTCTGCCTTTTCTAATTTTGTATTAATTTTTTAATAATTACTTCTTGTATCAGCCACAATCTTATCAGGAAAAGAGAAGCCACTCTGTGTCTTCTACATATTAATCATTTTAAGACAAGAAAGTGAAGCTTCTGCAACCGTTAGGGAAGTGAAGGTCAAGGAGGCAATTGTTAACACTCTGCTTAGAGCAGTGAAGCACATGATTTCCAGGAGCTCACCTGGGAAACTGCAAAACTTATGAGCCTAGAGATGCTCTAGACATCTGTCTCCTCTTGGAGCACAAAAGGCATTTCTCCAAAAGTTCATCTGAAAGCTGCTTTGAACCTTACATCTCTCCATGCGTGTGCCTACAACTGCCTCTGGAGAATACTGGACTTGCCTTCCTCCTTCTTCATATGAGTGCCTCTTCCTGGATGGTCTCTCCTGGAACCTCACAGAGAAGAGAATTCTGCAAATTACAACTACAGTCCTGGTTTATCTTCCATGAAGCAGGGAGACATTAGAAGAGGTGTCAGGGATGTTCAGTTGACAACAAATAGCTCCACACACTTGTTCTATGCTCACTGAAAACAGTTATGCTAATGACTCTTATGAAAATAAACTTAATAAATACTTTGTTTGTTCACTGGGTACCAATGCCCACTTTCCTTTAAAATAACAATAACTACATGGTAATGCACATTTGATGTGGTACATACAATGAATGTTATGACTGATCCTGAGCTGTTTGCATTACTGTTTTATGACTCTTAAGTGCATAGATGAGTCACATCCTTCTGTCCTACACATAACCCATTAAAAGCAACAGACCTCTGCAGACCTGGGGAAAAACAGTGCAGTCTTGCACTCTTAGATTACATTCCTGGCAAAGGTGCTATAAGTTAAAATGATGTAAGCTGAATCAGATTTTCCAGTAGAAACCAAGTCACATTCATTACCAACAGCTTAAAGACCAACTTCTTTATAGAAAATGACCACAGGTGTCACAGTTAGCTAAAGTATACAAGTCAATATAAGGCTTTACAAAATATAGACACTGAATAGGGCAATACAGAAGTCAACCACTGGATTATAATAGCTATTTAAAATGCTGATATCGTTCAATGATTTTTGTTATATTTACCCGAATGAATAGCATTTGTTCAGGGACTCTTTGGGCACATTCTAAGAGTAATCTTTAAAAAGATCTGCAAGGAAACTTAAGAATGTGTGATATGTTTTGAGAAATAAATCCAGGGATGTGTGTGCTTATTAGTGTCCATCTGCTTATAGTCCCCAAATGTACAAAGCAACAAATAATTGGCCACTGGGCATTTGAATTCTCAGTTTTGCTTTCTGAACTGCTGGCACATAAGTACTAGCTACTTACTACCTTATACCTAAAAATTGCTTTCAAAATGCGCAACTTAACCTCCATTTTCACTGAAATTTCTGACATTTTATCCCCTATTACATTGTTACAAAGTGTGAGAAGCTCTCGGTTCTTCTAGAACAGAAGCCAGGTCCACTAACACATATGAGTGGGTCTGGCTGATTAGGTTGATTATATAGGTTGATTTTCTTCTAAGTCCAGAAGTTATCCTTTTGCAGCCATAGTAGAATTGAATCCTCTAATAGAGAAATGTTACTTTCCGTTTTCAAAAAAACTCTGAGTGACCAGATAGAATACTTGTAAGTTAAAAGCAGTTTCTTTTCCCCCATAAGGGTATTGGAATGTAGAGATTCAAATTCACAGTCTTCTCCAGAAGTCATTAGTTTGCTCTAAACCTTTCTGGGATTTCTGTTTTTGAACTGCCTTTTAAATAATCATAATCCAGGTGATCCATGTCAATCACTTTACTTTCACAAGACAGTTTTCATTTGTCTGCAACCTTTCTTTTCTTCCTCAGTCTCTCTCCTCTCCTCCACTTAATCTGCTGAAATCCAGGTTTTCCTTCTCTGTTACCTTCATACTGGCTCCAGACAAGAGGCATTCTTAAGTGCTCGGAGTGGGTACTAGAGCAGGGATAGTGGAGCCCAGCTGAGGCTGCCTGGGCAGGAAGGAGCACATCATCAGGAAGCAAACTCCAGGCCACGTATAAAAAGCATCACACTCAGAGAATGGCTGTGTTCCCAAAGTCACACACCAGGCAAGTTTTACCAAGTTTCTGGGAACATCCGTGTTTCCATCTGTGAGATGGGTAAGTGGGAAGACTTTCTTCCTTCTCTAACCTTTCTTCTTTCTCCAGCTGTATGGTGTGTATTGTTTGCTTGCTGAAAGAATACAGTAGTTATAACTTACTAAACCACTAAAATGGCAATAGTTGCCAGAGCTTAGTGCAAATTTAGATAGAGAGAGCAAATTTAACGTGGTCATTTAAATTCTAATACCATATGCAAAGGTGAAGAGATTGGGTGTAATTGGATGCATCTTAGAAGTGGAATTTCCAGAAACACATGAATAATGACAGAAAGAGAGTGAACTTGGCAGTGCCTTAATTCAAGTGGCCAAGTACTGTACGGTTCTGGAAAACACTGGTCCTCGTTATGTGAGCTCTTCTCATCTGCCTTTGACTTCCTCCTGCACCACCTGCCTCCTCCCAAATGCCATGCTCCCAAATGCCCTGTTGACCTCCTGGAATTCTCTCCAGCATGGAATCTTTCCTAATCAACTGCCTACAGATAGTGATTTGTCCTGCTCAGAGCACTAGTTAGGATCTAAACCCACAACACTTGCCCCACCCCAAGTACACTAAAAGTCACTAACCTCAGACCAAGATGTAATCTCAATATTTGATTCAATTCTCTTGAAAGTTGCCCAGAATTTCCCATTATCAATATATGCTGTTTGATTTAGATTATGCGCTCTTAGAGGGAAGGGATCACATTTGTTATTTTGTCTGACTTGGCTCTGAATTTCTGCATTTAGCAGGTAAACTTTGGATCAACTCTTGAAGCAAAAGACAGAATCAGGCTTAATAAAAGTTGATCCCAGCTCATATCATATTCCAAAATTGCAGTTGGTAGATGATCTCCACAGATGTTCCTGCTGTCATACTCTGTAAATGCAAGGAGGGCCAAGGTCACTTGTAGATGGGTGGGTGGTGCCGCCTGCCCAGGGTTGTAGTCCAGGCTCCTCTGTTGGAGATATTCTTCATGGTCTTCCTCACAAGAAATAAGGTGTCCACCTGTATTCATGCGGGTCTTCCTTCCCAGCTTTGGCTGTGCTTTGAAGATTCTTCACAAAGGGATGAACTCAATCACCTCTCTTGTCTGAGAAGCTGAGATTGAAACCAACTCCCTTGTAGGTAGAAAGAGGCCAATTGGAGAGGGTCCCTATTCTGCGATTGGAGAATAGAAGCCCAGGGAGATACAAGAGGACTCACTCTGGAATTACAGTAACAAGACAGGAAAGTTGAAAATAACATGTTTAATAAGCCCAATCACCTAACCTGCTGGGGATGGATGGGTGGGTAGATAGATGGAGCTAGCAGGAGACCTTTGTCATTTAGGCCAACACCTTCATTGTATAGGAAATTGGAATCCAGAGACAAGTAGTGACTTGCTCTCTTATGCTACTGGGAGTATCACTGTTTGAATTCCATGTGACCTTTTCTGCTTCTGCTAGAAATACAGTTAGGTTAATTCTCAAACAACAACATTCCTTCCGGAATCCTAGAGAGTCAAGGAACTGTAGGGCCACTATTACCTACCCCACAGTCACCAGTACCAGTCCCACATCCAAAGTCCCAAGAAATTAAATAAGCAAATAAACACGTAAGTACATTTCAGCTAAACGTATAATCACAAGGTATATATTTTAAATTCTCAGGCTGATGAGGTCATTAAATAATCTAGAAGGAAGAAACTAAGCCAAAACAAATGCTATAAAATACGACTGGAATAACTGACTGACTGTAAGAAAGATAAAAGAATTCCAGATTTCATATCCATAAAACCCAGATGAGTATCTCATTGATGTAAACAACGTATGTGTGTGTGTGTATGTGTGTGCATGTGTGTGTGTGTAGATAGATAGATAGATAGATAGATAGATAGATAGATAGATGATAGACAGATCCTCTTCTATAGATGTTTTGAGTAATCACTGTAGAGAAGATATGTGACACTCCAGTGTCCTAGGGAAGTGGGCTATGGTTGCATTTACTGGGCAGACTGTCTGGATAAACATTGTAGTAACTGAGGTGCTTGTGCTGTCAGAGCAAGGCTGTAAAAGTTAGACACTCCTCCTTCATACCACTAAACATCATAACCCCTAGTACTGACAGAAGCCCCCTAAAACTGGGTGACAGAGAGCAGGAGCTACTATGAAACTCCCCCCAGTGATGTCAAGACTTCTTCCTGGAAGAAGGCAGTGACTGATGTGGCTCTTCATCTGAGTCATTTAATGGTGTATGTACAGAAGCTGTTTCTCTCTGTTCTGCCTCTTAGGAGGGCATGCTACCTATTGGAAACTGATTCCAGGCAGTGTGAGGAGTAAGGCCAGCTCATATAGGCACTTTAGAACCTCGGTCATCTCCTGGTGATTTACAGTGTTTTGTTTCTTCCTGGGACAGAAGAGTGCTCTGTAAATCAAGCCATTCTCAGCTTGTCGGCCCGCTATCAGTGTTTGCTGAGTCCTCAAGTCAAAGGCAAATTGAAACAGTGTGGAGACTTTGGCAAAGGGCTTGTTACCCAGTGTTTGACCTCTCCATTTTGATGAAACAATTCTAGGGTGTGGTTGGCCCTAGGAATTATTCCTCTGACTCATATTCACTTTCCTTTTTTCACACACTCAGAATGCACCACTCTGAGCACCTCATAGCCCTGAGCAGAGAGAGGCCAGAGTTGGGGCAAAACCCTACTGGGGCCCACTCCCAGGACTGAGAAGACAAACAGCAAGGCATCTCTCCCAAGTCAATTTCTTTCATCACCCAAGGTTATTTAGGGACACCATTGCCACACACTTCATGAACCTGCTCTCAGAGGTGGGAATAGACCTACTTAAGATCTATTAACAAAGAATAGATAATTAATCCAAGCAAAGAGATAGGTAGTAGGTTTGGTATTTGCCCTTCCTGTTGGGAAGAGGAGCAAAGGGACACTGCATCTTTAGAGACTTGGGCTAACAACAGGCAGAGATACTAGCCCTGAAAAGCAGTTGGACTGTTTCTGGGCATCGTGTTCCATGCTTCATCTTTCATCATCTGATTCATCAGACATTAACTCTGTTGGCTCTTAGGGCGAAAATGATGAAGACACAACAGCAATCTTCAAGCAACCCATAATTTAGAAGGGGAGGCAGACACCTAAACAGTTTCCATATAATCAGTAGGTGTTAAGGCAGACTTATGCACAGAGTGTTATTTTTCTTTTCCCAAGAACACTGGTGGTAACACACACACATACTCTAGAACATAATCTCAATATTGTTATATGTCTCCACTCATGATTGGAGTCCCAGGAATATTTCAAGTGGAGCAAGAGAAGCTCTACCAGCACTGAGAATTGAGAGTCTGCACAAGCGCCTCCTGTGTTCTACCACTTTCTTGAAGGTGCTCCCACTCTCAACATTTCACAAGTACTAGCTCACTCAGTCGGAAACAAAAAAAAAAGTGAGTATACAAAACCCTGTAAAATACATAGCACGCTGCCTCTTTATGGGATTCATCCTGTGTCTCACACTGTCTGGAGAACAGAGAAGATGTGATTGTCAGCTATCCACAGAGCTGACCTTGGCTGACCTTCTGTAACTTTGAACAAGGCTATGCCTTTCTATTCCTGGGAATTCTTTGAATAGGATAAAATGTTTGAATAGAAATGAGGTTTTATTGGAAAGTGAAGTTGGAGAGTATTAAAATGATGATGATGAGTGGCATTTATTCACTAATTTATGCATTCATTTGTTCTGTTCTTCACAATTATATTTGGATGTCTGTTTGTGTGTTAATACATTGGTGCAAAAGTCACCTATGTGTAGGTGGTAAAGATGAGTAAAATGTGCCTGACCTCAAAAAGTTACCCTCAGTGTGAAAAACTTGAGTTCATCAATTAACAAAAATTGAAAGAGGACTCACACAAGTGCCCTAATAAAAATACGTCAGGGTTCCAGCTTTTGGTTCTGTAGATAAGAAACTTAAAATTTGCCATTCTGCAGCAACAAGTAAAATTTGAACAAACTAAAAAATCCACAACTCTTCTAGATCTATAAGAGAAATGATGTCACAGGGCAAACTACTGCTCTCAAAATTGGAGAGCTAGACAGGCAGATACAAAGAGCCACAACTTATCAGAGCAGAAAACCATGAGCAAACCTCTGTGAGATCCAGCACCTGGAGAGGAAACCGTGCATTGCTAGAGGCTGAGTATGGACAAGTTTAGGAGTTAAAAACACCAGGGAAACCGAGTAACAGGGGTCAGGGTGGGAGGCACAATTTGTGAGTTTTACCTCCAAGAGCTTGACCAGTTTCTCACGATGAATATTAGGGGGGGAAAATCTCCTTGCGCTCCTGGAAGAAGGAAAGAGAGGAATCATTTTGAAATATGCCAGAGCATTCTGTTCTTTTTAACAAGATATGCCCTCGGGAGAAATTATTTAACCAGAACCTAAACTGCAGGGGTTTTTATCAGAGTCTCACTGACCTAGAGGAAGGAAAATACTCAACTACAGCAAGCTCTAGCCTTCCCCATGGGAGAAGGAAAATGCCCAACTCAAGCACACCCTTGTCATTCCTTCTAACCTAATGAGAGTCCAGAGGAGACTGAGAAATATTTGTGAAGTTCACAGTTCAAAGGTGTAGGTTCCCTAAAAGACTAAGACCTAACCATAGACTATAGAATGCTTCCTCTACCCATGTACCTTACCATCACGTTACTAAAGAATTATTTACAGCAGTTTCTTTAACCCAGTACATCATGTCCGGCTATCAAGAAAAAATTACAAAGCAAATCACACGGTTTGAAGAAACACAGCTCATGCCTCAGCTTCCTGAGTAACTGGGACTACAGGCATGTATCACCATGCCCAGCTGAGGCAGGAGAACTGCTTGAGCCCAGGAAGTCGAGGCTGCAGTCAACCATGTTCTGACAGCACTGCACTCCAACCTGGATGATAGAGTGAAGCCCTTTATCAAACAGAAGAAAAGAAAGAAGTTGAGGAAGAAGAGAGAAGAAAGAGAAGAAGAAGGAGAAGAAGAAGAAGAAGAAGAAGAAGAAGAAGAAGAAGAAGAAGAAGAAG
>NW_022300992.1:0-4237 GCF_002776525.5 Piliocolobus tephrosceles | reverse complement strand
GAAGGAAGGAAGGAAGGAAGGAAGGAGAAAAGGAACAAGAGAAATACGTGAAAAATAGTTACTGATAATTTTCCCAAAATTGATATCAGATACCAAACCACAGATCAAAGAAAAGAGAAAATTCCTGAAAGAAACCAAGGGAAAAAACAACTTATCTATAGGGTAACAGAGGTAAGAAGTATATTTGAATTCTCCTCAGAAATAATGCAAGTAGGAAGAGAGTGGAGTGAAAGTTATTTAAAGTGGTGGAGGGTTGGGAGGTGGGGGAGAGAGAGAGAGAGAGAGACAGAGAGAGACAGAGAGAGAGAGACAGAGACAGAGAGAAATCCCACCAAGCTAGAATTCTGTGAAGGAGAAATAAAGACTTTCTCAGACAAATTTGAGAGAATTTGTTGCCAGTAGATCTGCCTTACAAAAACGTTAAGAAGTTCTTTAACATGAAAGAAACTTATATAGATCAGAAACTCAGAAATATATAAAGAAAGGCAGAGCATCAAAGAAGGAATAGATGAAGGTAAAATAAACCCCTTTTTTCCTCAATTGATCAAACAGATAAGTTTGTTCAAAATCACAATAGCGACAAAGTGTTTGATTATGCATGCCTGTGCTTATGTACACTTATATATAAGTGAAAAGAATGCCAGCAATGATGCAGGGAACAGGGGAGAGACATTAGAATTATGATTTTGGTATTATAAGGTACATTATCCATTAAAAACAGATTGTTAGAGTAGGAACAAAACCCAACTATACGTTGTCTATAAGAAATGCACTTTATGTGTCTGTTGGCTGTATGAATGTCTTCTTTTGAGAAATGTCTGTTCATATCCTTTCCCCACTTTTGGATGGGGTTGTTTGTTTTTTTCTTGTATATTTGCTTGAGTTCTTTGTAGATTCTGGAAATGAGCCCTTTGTCAGATGAGTAGATTGCAAAAATTTTCTCCCATTCTGTAGGTTGCCTGTTCACTCTGATGGTAGTTTCTTTTGCTGTGCAGACACATGAAAAAAATGCTCATCATCACTGGCCATCAGAGAAATGCAAATCAAAACCACAATGAGATACCATCTCACACCAGTTAGAATGGCAATCATTAAAAAATCAGGAAACAATAGGTGTTGGAGAGGATGTGGAGAAATAGGAACACTTTTACACTGTTGGTGGGATTGTAAACTAGTTCAACCATTATGGAAAACAGTATGGCGATTCCTCAAGGATCTAGAACTAGATGTACCATATGACCCAGCCATCCCACTACTGGGTATATACCCAAAGGATTATAAATTATGCTACTACAAAAACACATGCACACGTATGTTTATTGCGGCACTATTCACAATAGCAAAGACTTGGAATCAACCCAAATGTCCATCAGTGACAGACTGGATTAAGAAAATGTGGCACATATACACCATGGAATACTATGCAGCCATAGAAAAGGATGAGTTTGCGTCCTTCGTAGAGACATGGATGCAGCTGGAAACCATCATTCTTAGCAAATTATCACAAGAAGAGAAAACCAAACACCGCATGTTCTCACTCATAGGTGGGAACTGAACAATGAGCTCACTTGGAATCGGGAAGGGGAACATCACACACTGGGGCCTATCATGGGGAGGGGGGAGGGGGGAGGGATTGCATTGGGGAGTTATACCTGATATAAATGATGAATTGATGGGTGCTGACGAGTTGATGGGTGCAGCACACCAACATGGCACATGTATACATATGTAACCTGCACGTTATGCACATGTACCCTAGAACTTAAAGTATAATAAAAAAAAGGAGAAAAAAAATACATATGTACATATATACACACATAAAATGACTATTAAAAGGGCTTTTTCCAAAAAAAAAAAATGCACTTTAAATAAAAAGACACATATAGATTAAAAGTAAATAGATGGAAAAAGATGTACCATGCTAATCCTAATCAAAAGGAATTAGGAGTAGCTACGTTAATTTCAAACAGAACAGACTTTAAAGCAAGGAAAATTATCAGAGATAAGAGGAGCATTATGCAATCATAAAGGGGTCAATACTGCAAGAAGTCATAACAATCCTTAACTTGCAGAGCACCAAAACAAGAGAGCTTCAAAATATGTGAGGTGAAAATTGATAGAACTACAAGAAGAAATAGGTAAATCCACTGTTATAGTTGAAGACTTCAACACCCCTCTATTAGAAATGGGCAGATCATGTAGGCATGAGATCGGTAAGGACAGAAATGAACTCACTGACACCATCCATCAACTGGATACAATGGAAATCTATAGATTGCTTCACTGAAAACAGCAGAAGACAAATTTTTCTGAAGCCTACATGGAACGTTCATCAAGATAGATCACATTTTGGGCCATAAAACAGATCTTAAAAAATGTAAAAGAATAGAAATCATCAACTGTGTGCTCTCAGATCACAGTGGAATTAAATAAGAAATCGATAACAGATACTTGGGAAATCCCCAAATACATAATGATTAAATAACACACTTTTAAATAACACATAGGTCAAAGAAGAAATATCGTGAGAAATTTAAATGTATTTTCAATTTGTGTTTCAATGGAAATGAAAACACAACTTATCAAAATTCTTCAGATTCAGTGAAAGCAACTCTTACAGAGAAATTTATAATACTAAATACATATATTATAAAAGCATAAAAATCTAAAATCTAAGCATCTACCTTCATAACCTAGAAAAATAAGAGCAAATTAAATCCAAAGTAAGCAGAAGGCAAGACATAATGAATTAGAGCAGAAATCAGTTAAACTGAAAACAGGAAACCAATAGAGAAAATCAATGGAGCCAAAAGTTTATGTTTTTTAAAAGATTAGCGAAATTGATAAGCCCTTAACCAAGCAAGCTAACTGAGGAAAAAGAGGACAAAAATTACTAATAGTAGAAATGAAAGAGAGCAGAATATAGGAATATTACAAATAGCTATGCCCATGGACTTAATAACCTAGGTAAAATAAGCCAGTTCCTTGAAAGGCACCATCAGCCAAAACAAACATGAGAAAAAATAGACACTCTGAATAGGTCTTCTCTATTAAAAAAATATGAATCACTAATTAGTACCCGTTCAAAATGGAAAGCATAAGGCCAGATGGGTTCACCCATCAATCCTACCAAACATTTAAGAAATTATACGAATTTTCCACAATCTCTTTCAGAAGACCGAAGCAGACTTATTTATGACTTATTTTATGAGGCCAGTATCATACTAATACAAACCCAGACAAAGACGTTATAAGAAAAGAAAACTACAGGCTAAGAACATGAACATAGATGCAAAATTCCTCAAAATATATTAGCAAACTGAATTCAAGATGTATAAAAAGTATACACCATGACAAAGTTGGATTTATCCCAGGTATGCAAGGCCGGTTCAACATTTAAAAATCTATCTATGTAATTGATCACAGCAATTCACTGCAGAAAAGAAATCACAAGCTCATAAAAATGGGCACAGAAAAAATATTTGACAAAATTTAATGCCAATTCATGATTTAAAAAAACTCTCAATAAACCAGAAATAGAGAGGAATTTCTCAACTTAACAAAGAATATCCACAAAATACCTATTGCTAAGGTACATACTGATGAGAAACTTGAGACTGTCAAGACAATGGAAAGCAAGCTGTAGACTGGGCAGTCTACTTTGTAGAAGCACTTAAGTCAGAAGACACAGAATTCCCCTAGGGGAAATAATTCAGGCTTAAGACAAGCTCACAACCAAAACTACAAACCACATAAAGAAACAAACAGCCCTGGAGTGAGGGAGTGTATATGCGTGTTAAGAAGATGCAACAAACAGGCTTGGCACCTCCAGCACTGAAGACAACTACACAATTTGAGAAGAGTTATAATGTATGGACATATAAGCTGATTAAACAGCCAAATGAAAGTATAGAACACACAATATCAATAGAAGAAAGTTTGGAAAAGTAAAAAGCAAATTTGATTTTTTTTATGTTTTTTTTTTTTAGAGTTTTTTTTTTATTATTATTATACTTTAAGTTCTAGGGTATATGTGCATATCGTGCAGGTTTGTTACAAATGTATACATGTGCCATGTTGGTGTGCTGCACCCATCAACTCGTCAGCACCCATCAATTCATCATTTATATCAGGTATAACCCCACAGTGCAATCCCTCCCCCCTCCCCCCTCCCCATGATAGGCCCCAGTGTGTGATGTTCCCCTTTCCGAGTCCAAGTGAGCTCATTGTTCAGTTC
>NW_022300991.1:1516-2341 GCF_002776525.5 Piliocolobus tephrosceles | reverse complement strand
TAGCTGGGACTACAGGCGCCCGCCACCTCGCCCGGCTAGTTTTTTTTGTATTTTTAGTAGAGACGGGGTTTCACCGTGTTAGCCAGGATGGTCTCGATCTCCTGACCTCGTGATCCGCCCGTCTCGGCCTCCCAAAGTGCTGGGATTACAGGCTTGAGCCACCGCGCCCGGCCTTATTTAAACAAATTTCTTAAGGACTGAGCGCAGTGGCTCACACCTGTAATCCCAACACTTGGGGAGGCCAAGGCGGGTGGGTCACCTGAGGTCAGGAGTTCAAGACCAGCCTGACCAACATGGTGAAACTCCATCTCTACTAAAAACACAAAATTAGACGGGCGTGTTGGCGCATGCCTGTAATCCCAGCTACTTGGGAGTCTGAGGCAGCAGAATCACTTGAACCTGGGGAGGCGGAGGTTGCAGTGAGCTGAGAGTACACCACTGCACTCCAGCCTGGGCAACAAGAGCGAGACTCCATCTCGAAAAAAAAAAAATTACTTAAGTAAGGGACAAATTTAAAAAACCTTTGCCAGGCTCAGTGGCTCACACCTGTAATCGCAGCACTTTGAGAGGCCAAGGCGGGCGGATCACAAGGTCAGGAGTTCAAGACCAGCCTGGTCGACATGGTAAAACCCCGTCTCTACTAAAAATACAAAAATTAGCCGGGTGTGGTAGCACATGTCTGTAGTCCCAGCTACTCAGGAGGCTGAGGCAGGAGAATCACTTGAACCCGGGAAGCAGAGTTTGCAGTGAGCCAAGATTGTGCCATTGTGCTCCAGCCTGGGTGACAAAGCGAGACTCCATCTCAAAAAAAAAAAAAAAAAAAAA
>NW_022300991.1:0-1416 GCF_002776525.5 Piliocolobus tephrosceles | reverse complement strand
TTTTTGGGTAATATAATTAAGTTCTTTTTTTGGGGGGGGGGGGACAGGGTCTTCTTGCTCTGTCTCTAGGCTGGCGTACAGTGGTGCAATCATAGCTCACAGATGCCTCTAACTCCTGGGCTCAAATGATCCTCCCACTTCAGCCTCCTGGGAAGGCATATATCACCACACCCAGATAATTAAAAAAAATTTTTTTGTAGGCATAGGATCTTACTTCATTGCCCAGGCTGGTCTCAAACTCCTGGTGATTAAGTTCTTTTAAACATTTTCAACTACTTTTACAAATTAAATATATTTGATTGATTTCCTTTTTGAGTATCTTATCTGACAAACCTTCCAAGTACTCAAATTTTTTTTTTTTTTTTTCAAGATAGAGTTTCACTCTGTCACCCAGGCTGGAGTGCAGTGTCGAAATCCTGGCTCACTGCAACGTCTGCCTCCAGGTTCAAACGGTTCTCCTGCCTCAGCCTCCTGAGTAGCTTGGACTACAAGTGTGTGCCACCACACCCGGCTAATATTTTTATGTTTTTATTAGAGATGGGGTTTCACCCTGTTGGCCAAGCTAGTCTCAACTCTGACCTCAAGTGACCCGCCCACCTCAGTCTCCCAAAGTGCTAGGATTATAGGCATGAACCACTGCACCCAATTCAAATATATCTAATAAATCTAATAAACTAAACTTGTAATTTTTTTTTTTTTTTTTGAGACAGGGTCTTGCTTTGTTGCCTAGGCTGGAGGGCAGTGGTGCAATCACGGCTGACTGTAGCCTTGACCTCCTGAGCTCAATCAGTCCTCCCATCTCAGCTTCCCAAGTAGCTGGGACTATAGGCACACACCACCACACCTTGCTAAAAACCTTGTAATATGTTGAACCTCAAATTCTCTTAAATATCCTAATACTATTGATACAGCTAGTGAGATTTCAATCTAAAATCACAAGTTTAACTTAACTGATTCAACTTTACATTTTAAATTAGAATCATAAATTTCCCGTTGGACACTAATATGAGAAGTTGTCATAAGGATTTCAAATCTGTAATATATCAAATCTATAAAGATTATGTATGAATGCTACATAAAAAGACTAATATAAAATTTTAATTTATCTCATCATGTCTGTATTTCTGAAACCCCCTAGGATCATTCATTCATTCAACAATTTTTTTAAATTTTATTTATTTAGGCCGAGTGCGGTGGCTCAAGCCTGTAATCCCAGCACTTTGGGAGGCCAAGATGGGCGGATCACGAGGTCAGGAGATTGAGACCAGCCTGGCTAACACGGTGAAACCCCGTCTCTACTAAAAAAAAAAAAATACAAAAAACTAGCTGGGCGAGGTAGCAGGCGCCTGTAGTCCCAGCTACTTGGGAGGCTGAGGAAGGAGAATGGCGTAAACCCGGGAGGCAGAGCTTGCAGTG
>NW_022300989.1:874-1315 GCF_002776525.5 Piliocolobus tephrosceles | reverse complement strand
CCCAATCACCTCCTAAAGGTGATACTGTTGCAATAGGGATGAATTTTTTTTTTTTTGAGACGGAGTCTTGCTCTGTCGCCCAGGCTGGAATGCAGTGGCGCTATCTCGACTCACTTCAAAGCTCCGCCTCCCGGGTTCACGCCATTCTCTTGCCTCAGCCTCCCGAGGAGTTGGGACTACAGGCGCCCACCACCACATCTGGCTATTTTTTTTGTATTTTTTAGTAGAGATGGGGTTTCACCGTGTTAGCAGGATGGTCTTGATCTCCTGACCTCTGATCTGCCCGCCTCGGCCTCCCAAAGTGCTGGTATTACAGGCATGAGCCACCGTGCCCAGCCTTGGGGATGAAGTTTCAACATGAATTTTGGAGGGGATACAAATGTTCAAACCACCACTTTTTTTTTTTTTGAGACAGAGTCTCGCTCTGTGGCCCGGGCTGGA
>NW_022300989.1:0-774 GCF_002776525.5 Piliocolobus tephrosceles | reverse complement strand
CAAAGTGCTGGGATTACAGGCTTGAGCCACCGCGCCCGGCCCAAACCGCCACTGTTAAATGTTTTTAATACAGACGATCACTGACTTACAATGGCTTAACTTATGATTTTTTGACTTTACAGTGGGTTTAATGGGGTATTAAAGGCATTTTAAACTTGTAATGTTTTCAACTTAAAATAGGTTTATTGGGATGTAACCCCATCATAAGTTGAGGAGCATCTGTACTTAATTCTAAATCTTCCCAAATCTAAAGGATCGTTTATCCATCAAGGAATACAATTACCACTAGAGTTAGCTGAAGTTCCTTATGACTCAGGAATGTTTGCTAAGCAGGCTAACAAGATTAGTTTTGCTGATACTGGTGGGACATATTAAATTTTAGATTAATGACTCTATATCTTAAAACAGTTGATCTTCTCAGCCAGGTGTGGTGGCTCATGCCTGTAATCCCAACACTCTGGGAGGTTGGGGTGTGGAGGGGAGTGGCGGTGAATCACGAGGTCAGGAGACCAGCCTGGACAAGATGGTGAAACCCCATCTTTACTAAAAATACAAAAATTAGCAGGGTGCAGTAGCAGGCACCTGTAATCACAACTACTTGGGAGGCTGAAGCAGGAGAATGGCTTGAACCCGGGAGGCAGAGATTGCAGTGAACCAAGATCGCGCCACTGCACTCTAGCCTGGGTGACAGAGCAAGACTCTGTCTCAAAAAAAAAAAAAAGAGAGTTGGGGGGAGGGGGGAGGGCTGCCTGAAAACCATCCATCTGTGGAAAT
>NW_022300987.1:0-1642 GCF_002776525.5 Piliocolobus tephrosceles | reverse complement strand
GTAATGAACTTCAGTGTAGCAGTCAGTGTTTGGAAAACCGTTTACTTTAAAATAATACTACAAAATTGTGTACATGAATGTTACTAATTTTCTTATAGCCATGCAGGTGGTAGCTGTGTTTTCAGTAGTAACCCATTTACTTTCAAATAATTCAGTCATGGCAAAAAAAAAAAAAAAATGCATTTCCTTGGTATAGGTAGCAGTGTAAGTCCAAGACCAAGTAGAAAGTTATTAAACCAAGCAATAATAATGTGCTTGTCATTTTTTTTTTTTACAGAAATCATATGATACAGAGACTGTGTGAAAGCAAAGATGGTAGTCAATATAGACAGTCGTCAGCCAAATTCCAAAGCTTGATCTGAATGAGAACATTTCTTCTGGATTAAAACAATGTGAATGCAGTATTTGTGGAAAAGTCTTTGTACATCATTCCCTCCTTAATATGCACATCCTAGTTCACTCAGGATACAAGCCATATGGAGAGAAGCAATATAAATGTGAACAGTGTGGCAAATTCTTCATTTCTGTTCCAGGTGTTAGAAGACACATGATAATGCACAGTGGAAATACAGTTACAAATGTAAGATATGTGTGAAATCTTTTTATTTTCTCAATTCATTTGAAAGACATCAGAGAACTCACACAGGAGAAAAATCCTATAAATGTAAACAATGTGGTAAAGTGTTCACTGTTTCCGGTTCTTGTCTAATACATGAATGAACTCACACTGGAGAGAAACTCTATGAATGTAAGGAATGTGGGAAAGCACTCAGATTTTCTTGTTCCTTTAAGATGCATGAAAGGACTCACACTGGAGAAAGACCCTATAAATGTACCAAATGTGATAAAGCCTTCAGCTGTTCCACTTCCCTTCATTACCATGGAAGCATTCATACTGGAGAGAGAACCTATGAATGTAAACAATGTGGCAAAGCCTTTAGTGGTTTGAGTTCCCTTTGTAACCATAGAAGTACTCATACTGGAGAGAAAGCCTATGAATGTAAACAATGTGACCAAGCCTTCAGTCACCTCAGTTCCCTTCACCTCTACGAAAGAGTTCATACTGGAGAAAAACTCTATGAATGTAAGAGATGCGGTAAAGCCTACATTCCTTCCAGTCACCTGACTCTCCATGAAAGAAGTCATGATATAGAGGCTTGGTGTAGTGAGTCAGCCTATAATCCCAGAGCTTTGGGAGCCCAGGAGTTTATAACCAGCCTGTATTAAAACAATGTGAAACAACCTGGGCAACATGGTGAAACCCTGTCTCTACAAAAAATAAAATAATGCTGGGAGCGGTGGCTCACGCCAGCTACTCGGGAGGCTGAGGCAGGAGAATGGCGTGAACCCGGGAGGCGGAGCTTGCAGTGAGCCGAGATCGCACCAGTGCACCCCAGCCTGGGCGACAGAGCGAGACTCCATCTCAAAACAAATAAGTAAATAAAAATAATTAGCTGGGCATGGTGGCACATTTCACTTGTCTTAGTTCTTTTTCAAGGACATAAAAAGCCATGGGGGTTTAGGGGTAAGTGCTGTGCTTGCGGATCATGAGGTCAAGAGATCGAGACCATCCTAGCCGACATGGTGAAACCGCATCTCTGCTAAAAATATAAAAATTAGCTGGGTGTGGTAGCATATGGTT
>NW_022300986.1:978-2569 GCF_002776525.5 Piliocolobus tephrosceles | reverse complement strand
TTTTTTTTTTTTTTTCTTGAGACGGTCTCATCTGTCACCCAGGCTGCAATGTAGTGATGTGATCACAGCTCACTGCAGCCATGACCTCCCGGGCTCAAGTGATCCTCCCACCTTGGCCTCCCAAGTAGCTGGGACTACAGGCACATGCCACCACACCTAGCTAATTTTTTAAATTTTTTGTAGACACAAGGTCTCACTATGTTGCTCAGGTTGGTCTGAAACTCCAGGACTCAAGTGATCCTCCCACCAAAGCCTCCCAAAGTGCTGGGATTACAGGTGCGAGCCACTGCACCCAGCCATATACTAATATTTAAGGAGAACTTTTTATGATGTCTGGGATTTGCTTTAAAATAATTCAGAAAAAGAAAAGTGGCCGGAGGTATGGTGTCAGAGTACTGGTGTCAGAGTACTGGTTACTGGTAGTGGGTGATGGATGCATGGAGTTATATTGTTCTCTCTGCTTCTGTACTTATTTGAAACTTTTGAAAATTAGATGTAAAACAAAATAAAATGTAAAAGCGTTATAAACAATTATACCCTAATATACTTGGAGGAAAACCAGTAAAGCTAAGGAGAAAATATTTTTTAAGAAATCTGTGGGCTGGGTGCATATATATATATATATATATATATATATATATATATAGAACAGATATATATTTATATATAAAACATATATTTATAAATATATATATATATAAAATATATATATTTTACATATAAAAGAAATCAGTGTGAAAGCTTCAGAGAGCAATGGAAAGAATGTGAAGCTGATATGAGTGGTGGTGAGGCTGGGGACAAAGATCCAGAGATGAGCCTGACAGTTGAGGTCCTTTTTCTCCTTGGAGCATTAGCCAGTTTCAGAAGGGCAGCTGAGAGGCTAAGCAGTACTTCTGGAAGCTTCAGGAGACCAAGGTGACAGGGCTTAGATCCAGAGCCCAGCAGGTGAGGCGGCCCTGATGACCCCCATTCACTTAGGCTGGGACCCAAAAAGCTGTACCTTAAGAGGAAGGGAGAGACTGAGCAGATGGCTCAACCTCTAATCATTTCAGTCTCTGCAGCTAAACCAGGTGATCCGAGAATGCTAGAGTTACTGCCAGAAGCAACCTAAATCCTCCCTGGAGAAAGTCCTGAGCTCCAAATTTCTATAATCAATTTTGCAAATGCAATGTTAGGCACACAATTAAAAATTTTCAGGAACACAAGGAGACTAGACAGTATGAATAGAAAACAGCAGAAACAACTGACAATAGAAAAACCCACAGGCAGCCAGGTGTGGTGGCTCACGCCTATAATCCCAGCAGTTTGGGAGGCAGAGGCAGGTGGATCACCTGAGGTCAGGAGTTCGAGACCAGCTTGTCCAACATGGTGAAACCCTGTCTCTACTAAAAATACAAAACAAAAAATTAGCCAGGTATGGTGGCATGATCATGCCACTGCACTCCAGCCCGGACAACAAGAGCAAAACTCCATCTCAAAAAAAAAAAAAAAAAAAAAAAAAGGTGAAAAAAGAGAAATGAATTGTTAAGCAAAAAAAGAACTAGAGCCGGGCGCGGTGGCTCAAGCCTGTAATCCCAGCACTTTGGGAGGC
>NW_022300986.1:0-878 GCF_002776525.5 Piliocolobus tephrosceles | reverse complement strand
AAAAAAAAAAAAAAAAAAAAAAAAAGAACTAGAACTTAAAAATTTGGACAATTCCTTCCGGCGGTGACGACCTACCCACACGAGAACATGCCTCTCGCAAAGGATCTCCTTCATCCCTCCCCAGAAGAGAAGAGGAAACACAAGAAGAAACGCCTGGTGCAGATCCCCAATTCCTACTTCATGGATGTGAAATGCCCAGGATGCTATAAAATCACCACGGTCTTTAGCCATGCACAAACAGTAGTTTTGTGTGTTGGCTGCTCCACTGTCCTCTGCCAGCCTACAGGAGGAAAAGCAAGGCTTACAGAAGGATGTTCCTTTAGGAGGAAGCAGCACTAAAGGCACTCTGAATCAAGATGAGTGGGAAACCATCTCAATAAACACATTTTGAATAAAAAAAAATTTTGGACAATGCTCAGTCTATTAAGAGTGTAGTTCAAAAACTGCGAGGTAAGGAGATTAGAATGGGTATGAACCACAGACCTAATCAGTCACCCTAGCACCTGCCAGAGGGGAGAAAGGGGATGAAGTGAAGGAAGGCTGTCGGACGTCTAAGATCCTACAGGACTATGCCATAGAGCAAGCTTGTCCAACCTGTGACCAGCAGCCCACATTCAGGTCAGGGTGGCTTTGAATGTGGCCCAACACAAATTCTTAAACTTTCTTAAAACATGAGATTTTTTTTTTTAATTTCTTTTTTTTTTTTTAAGCTCATCGGCTATCATTAGTGTGTTTTATGTGTGGCCCAAGACAATTTTCTTCTTCCAAAGTGGCCCAGAGAAGGCAAAAGACTGGACACCGGGCCGGGCACGGTGGCTCAAGCCTGTAATCCCAGCACTTTGGGAGGCCGAGACGGGTGGATCATGAGGTCAGGAGAT
>NW_022300985.1:0-1908 GCF_002776525.5 Piliocolobus tephrosceles | reverse complement strand
GTTTAAGAAAACTCTGGCCAGGCGTGGTGGCTCAAGCCTGTAATCCCAGCACTTTGGGAGGCCGAGACTGGTGGATCACGAGGTCAGGAGATCGAGACCATCCTGGCTAACACAGTGAAACCTCGTCTCTACTAAAAAAATGCAAAAAACTAGCCGGGCGAGGTGGCGGGCGCCTGTAGTCCCAGCTACTTGGGAGGCTGAGGCAGGAGAATGGTGTAAACCCAGGAGGCGGAGCTTGCAGTGAGCTGAGATGCAGCCACTGCACTCCAGCCTGGGCGACAGAGCAAGACTCCGTCTCAACAACAACAACAAAAAAACTCTTCAGGTGGCATACGGGTGGTTAGTAGTGGTTATGGGATTAAAGACCAGACGGAATGGTAGCTGCTGGGGATGTTGGGATCATGGAGGGGACATGAATGGGAGAGGCCAAGGAGGCCGTGGGGCACTGGGAGAGGCCAGGCGAGTTGTCCTGGCCACAGGTGACGCTGGCTCTGGTGGACTGGAGACGGGACAGTGGACAGACTGGGTGACGGCCCCAGGTTGGACCAACGGGCTTTGCTGGGGAACTGGCATGGGAGGGTGAGGACGGGAGCAAGGAAGGCTGATGCGCAGGCTGGGGGTTGCTGGTGCCTCCAACCCCGGAGGAGGTAGGTGGGCAGGCTGGTTTTGGTCATAACAGTCTGGGTGCCCTGTGGGACGTGGGAGAGAGGGGACAGGTGGTCGGCTGTGTGGCTCTGGCTGGCCATGTTGCCTCCCATGCCCGTTTCTTCCCCACCTCCTGGTGGCGCCTTTGGTCTCTCACTTTCGGGGAAGCCGAGCAGCCTGGGCCAGGCTTGGGGGGGCAATGTTGCCCCTGCCAGGGCCCCCGGCTCCCCACCAGGTGTACCGCTGCCGCCCTCAGCCCAGGGCCCTTTGCCTCTGATCCTGCGGGGGTGTGAGCTCAGCTAATGGCCTTTTTGGATTTGAACCCTCTTCCTGTTATGATTAGGCAGATGGCCAGTTTAAGCATTTAAATCTTGGTTTTAATTTAGTCTGGTTAACATGACTTGGTTTTAATTACCTGTGCGGTGACGGCCCCATCGTAGGGTGCTGATTTCATCATCGCACGATTTCATCATCGTGTGATTTTATGCATCTCGTTGTGAGTTCAGGGGTTTGGAGGGAGAAGCACGAAGCCATTTCCAAGTGATGTTTTCACGGGAAACAAGGTTTAATTGTGTGGAAATTACCATGATTCTGCAAGCAGCCCCGTTAGGAAAAGAGCTCTGTTCTTCTTTTAGTAACTTCGGAGCTGTCATGAGCTCAGGCCCAAGAAGAAGGAAGAAACATTTTCTGTGTCTTCCTGCCCCACCATCGAGCTGCTTGGCACTTGGAATTGCAGAAGCAGAAAAGTTTATGACTTTGGATTTCCTCAGGTTTAGAATTTATGCACCATCCTTCTGGAATCACTGAAGGTGTTCTCTTAAAAAGCAGTACTCAGGCCAGGCGCAGTGGCTCACGCCTGTAATCCCAGCACTTTCGGAGACCGAGGCGGGAGGATCGCTTGAATCCAGGGTTTGAGACCAGCCTGGGGAACATAGGAAGACCCCGTCTCTACAGGAGATTCAAACATTAGCTGAGCGCGGTGGTGCAGGCCTGTGGTCCCAGCTGCTTGGGAGGCTGAGGTAGGAGGATTGCTTGAGCCCAGGAGGTTGAGGCTTCAGTGGGCTATAGTGGCACCACCACACTTCAGCCTGGGAGGCAGAGCAAGACTCTGTCTCTTAAAAAAAAAAAAGGGCCGGGCGCGGTGGCTCAAGCCTGTAATCCCAGCACTTTGGGAGGCTGAGACGGGCGGATCACGAGGTCAGGAGATCGAGACCATCCTGGCTAACACGGTGAAACCCCGTCTCTACTAAAAAATACAAAAAA
>NW_022300984.1:879-2236 GCF_002776525.5 Piliocolobus tephrosceles | reverse complement strand
CTCCCGAGTGAGATGACCCCAGTACCTCAGTTGAAAATGCAGAAATCACCGGTCTTCTGTGTTGCTCGCGCTGGGAGATGGAGACTGAAGCTGTTCCTATTCGGCCATCTTGCTCCGGCCCCTCTTTCTAGTTTTAATCGGAGGATATGTACTTTTTCACCGTAGCTTTCAATGAGCTTCCAAATATCACTTTGCAGATTCCATGACAACAGTGTTAGCAAAATGCATAGTGATGACAAAGTTGTAACTCGCTGAGATGATTTCACATATCACAAAGAAGTTTCTCAGAAAACTACTTTCTAGTTTTTCTCTGAGGATATTTCCTTTTTCACCATAGCCCTCAATGAGCTCCCAAATATGACTTGGCAGAATCAACGAAAACAGTTTTAGGAAACTGCTGGAAGAAGGGAAAAGTGAATCTTTGTGTTATGAATTCACACATCACAAAGCAATTTCTGAGAAAGCTTCTTTCTAGTTTTTTTCTAAGGATATTTCCGTTTTCACCATAGGCCTCAAGGCGCTCCCAAATATCTCTTTGCAGATCCCACGAAAATACTGTTAGCAACCTGCTTCATGAAAACTTAGTTGTTACTCTGTGAGATGAATTCACGTATCACAAAGAAGTTTGTCACAAAGCTTCTTTCACGTTTTTTTTTTTTTTTTTGTTATACTTTAAGTTCTAGGGTACATGTGCATAACGTGCAGGTTTGTTACATATGTATACTTGTGCCATGTTGGTGTGCTGCACCCATCAACTCGCCTGCACCCATCAATTCATCATTTATATCAGGTATAACTCCCCAATCCAATCCCTCCCCCCTCCCCCCTCCCCATGATAGGCCCCATTGTGTGATGTTCCCCTTCCCAAGTCCAAGTGAGCTCATTGTTCAGTTCCCACCTATGAGTGAGAACATGCAGTGTTTGGTTTTCTCTTCTTGTGATAGTTTGCTAAGAATGATGGTTTCCAGCTGCATCCATGTCCAGAAAGGATGCAAACTCCTCCTTTTTTATGGCTGCATAGTATTCCATGGTGTATATGTGCCACATTTTCTTAATCCAGTCTGTCACTGATGGACATTTGGGTTGATTCCAAGTCTTTGCTATTGTGAATAGTGCCGCAATAAACATACGTGTGCATGTGTCTTTGTAGTAGCAAAATTTATAATCCTTTGGGTATATACCCAGTAGTGGGATGGCAGGGTCATATGGTACATCTAGTTCTAGGTCCTTGAGGAATTGCCATACTCTTTTCCATAATGGTTGAACTAGTTTACAATCCCACCAACAGTGTAAAAGTGTTCCTATTTCTCCACAACCTCTCCAACACCTGTTGTTTCCTGATTTTTTAATGATTGCC
>NW_022300984.1:0-779 GCF_002776525.5 Piliocolobus tephrosceles | reverse complement strand
GTTTTTTTCTTGTATATTTGTTTGAGTTCTTTGTAGATTCTGGAAATTAGCCCTTTGTCAGATGAGTGGATTGCAAAAATTTTCTCCCATTTTGTAGGCTGCCTGTTCACTCTGATGGTAGTTTCTTTTGCTGTGCAGAAGCTCTTTAGTTTAATTAGATCCCATTTGTCAATTTTGGCTTTTGCTGCCATTGCTTTTGGTGTTTCATCCTGATACCAAAGCCTGGCAGAGACACAACAAAAAAAGAGAATTTTAGACCAATCTCCCTGATGAACATTGATGTAAAAATCCTCAATAAAATACTGGCAAACCGGATTCAGCAGCACATCAAAAACTTATCCTCCCTGATCAAGTGGGCTTCATCCCTGGGATGCAAGGCTGCTTCAACATTCGCAAATCAATCAACGTAATCCAGCATATAAACAGAACCAAAGACAAGAACCACATGATTATCTCAATAGATGCAGAAAAGGCTTTTGACAAAATTCAACAGCCCTTCATGCTAAAAACGCTCAATAAATTCGGTATTGATGGAACGTACCTCAAAATAATAAGAGCTATTTATGACAAACCCACAGCTAATATCATACTGAATGGGCAAAACCTGGAAAAATTCCCTTTGAAAACTGGCACAAGACAGGGATGCCCTCTCTCACCATTCCTATTCAACATAGTGTTGGAAGTTCTGACCAGGGCAATCAGGCAAGAGAAAGAAATCAAGGGTATTCAGTTAGGAAAAGAAGAAGTCAAATTGTCCCTGTTTGCAGATGACATGATTG
>NW_022300982.1:0-13074 GCF_002776525.5 Piliocolobus tephrosceles | reverse complement strand
GGGATTGCATTGGGGAGTTATACCTGATATAAATGATGAATTGATGGGTGCTGACGAGTTGATGGGTGCAGCACACCAACATGGCACATGTATACATATGTAACAAACCTGCACGTTATGCACATGTACCCTAGAACTTAAAGTATAATAAAAAAAAAAAAAGAAGACATTCATACAGCCAACAGACACATGAAAAAATGCTCATCATCACTCGCCATCAGAGAAATGCAAATCAAAACCACAATGAGATACCATCTCACACCAGTTAGAATGGCAATCATTCAAAAATCAGGAAACAACAGGTGTTGGAGAGGATGTGGAGAAATAGGAACACTTTTACACTGTTGGTGGGATTGTAAACTAGTTCCACCATTATGGAAAACAGTATGGCGATTCCTCAAGGATCTAGAACTAGATGTACCATGTGACCCAGCCATCCCACTACTGGGTATATACCCAAAGGATTATAAATTATGCTACTACAAAGACACATGCACATGTATGTTTATTGCGGCACTATTCACAATAGCAAAGACTTGGAATCAACCCAAATGTCCATCTGTGACAGACTGGATTAAGAAAATGTGGCACATATACACCATGGAATACTATGCAGCCATAAAAAAGGATGAGTTTGCGTCCTTTGTAGGGACATGGATGCAGCTGGAAACCATCATTCTTAGCAAACTATCACAAGAAGAGAAAACCAAACACCACATGTTCTCACTCATAGGTGGGGACTGAACAATGAGATCACTGGGACGGGGGAAGGGGAACATCACCCACGGGGGCCTATCATGGGGAGGGGGGAGGGGGGAGGGATTGCATTGGGAAGTTATACATGATATAAATGATGAATTGATGGGTGCTGACGAGTTGATGGGTGCAGCACACCAACATGGCACATGTATACATATGTAACAAACCTGCACGTTATGCACATGTACCCTAGAACTTAAAGTATAATTAAAAAAATAAATTAATTAATTAAAAAAATAAAAAATAAAAAATAAATAAAAACACAAAAGTCATTGATGGCTTGTCAGTAAACTGTCAAGCCAAAGCCCTCCAGGAATGCCAAGGGAGAGAGGTCATGGAAATCATAACAAGTGTGGGTATGAGAATGGTTCATTTACCACAACCCATAATTTATACTAGAAACTTTTAAGCTATTCTTGTGGTTGCATTTTGAAAATATTTGTTACGCACCTGCCCTCTGCTAGGGACTGGAAATGCACAGCAATGCAAACTTCTCCCTCTCCATCTATGATATGCAATCAGTTGCCACATTTGATAAATTCTGTCTCCTTGCATGCTTGTGTCTCCCTCATGCTCTCTCATCACCTCCTCTCCCTTCCGTTTGCCACTGCTTTGGTTCAGGGCCTTATCACATGCTCACATTTGTGCAAAGTAACATATACATATATAGAATATTCACTATAGTATTGTTGGTAACAGCAAAAAACTGAAAGTCTATATATGTAAATATCCATTAATAAGGAACAGATTAATAAATTATAGTCCAATAACGGAATCTATGAAGCTATTAAGAACTAGGCAACATTCTATGTATTGATATGAAATGACCTCCAAGATATAAGTGAAGATAGCAAGATGCAAAATGTGTTTGTAGTATGCTGCATAGGGAAAGAATGATTTCCTTTCTTCACCTATTGTTAGGTTTATGGCTGAGGCCCCTATAACAAAAGACAGATTAACAAGAGAAAAGCATACAAATTTATTTAAGATTTTCGTGATATGGGAGCCTTCATAAGGAAATGAAGACCCAAAGAAACAGGTAAGCTTGTGTATTTTTATGCTTAGGTTTGATGAAGAGTGGACAGTTCTGGAGAAGTATGATTAGAGGACAAAAGGTATGCTCTAATGGCAATAAACTGGGGAGAACTTAGCAAGGCCTGTTTGTTCAGATTCTTCTTTGTGTCTCTGTGTTACTTTTCCCAGAGATAAGGATGTTACTTTTCTCCAGGTATAGGAAAAGCACCTCTCAAATGAACTGCTTCAGCGCAGAAAGGTAGGAGATGGTCAGAGAGTGACCTTCCTAGATGTGATGACCTGCTTCAGGGTAGAAAGGTGGGGGAAAGGTGAGAGTGACCTTCCTGTTTCTGCTGTTTTCTCAAATGCCAGGGTGCCATATTACAAGGTAGCATATCCTAAACCCCATAAACTACAACTTGATTTTAAAATGATAATATATATTCGAATATACACATATATGAATATATACACAAGATATATATTTACATTTATACACAAACACACAAATACATACACATTATGCATAGACTCAAAATACATAAGAATCTGATAACTGTGTTTACCTCCAAGGGAAGGGAACTAGATGACTGGCAGATAGGAAGGGAAGGACACTTACATTTTACTTTAAACCTTTCGTTCTTTTTTGAAGCTTGTGCCATGTGCATGCCTATTCAAAACCTACATAAATATAATACTTTTAAAGTAAATACTTTAAAAATGTATCTCACATCAGGACTATCACGGTAGTAGTCTTCTAACTGCTCACTCTTCTATTTTATTTTTTCTATTGAGGTGAAATTTACATGACATAAAATTATCCATTTTAAAGTATACAATTCAGTGGCTTTTAGTACACTCACAATGCTCTGCAAGTATCACAATTATCTAGTTCCAGAACATTTTCATCACTTCTAAAGAAATCCTGCACTCATTAAGCAGTTACTCTTCATTATTCCCAGATCCTGACAACCAACTAATCTTCTTTCTGTCTCTATGAAATTACCTACACAGAATATTTCATATACTTGGAATCGTGCAATATGTGACCTTTTGTTTGCTCCCTCAGTCCATCCTTCATTCTACTTCTGAGTTAAGTGCCCCTCTCACATATGGCCATAGCACCTTACCTTTGTACTCGCCTTTCACACTATATTCTAATTACTATCTTGACTGTATACTTTATAGAGTTTAGATTTAAGAGGGTAGGCCCCATGCCCGTCTTGTTCCCCCATTATATCAATAAACACATGATGTTGAATGAATGTTGCTAAAACACAATCTGATCATTATATTCCCTCAATTATGTAACTGGTTTATTGAATAAACTAGACTTAATAGAGTGAAAGCCACTTCCTCTTCCCCAGAGAGAAAGTGATTTTCTCCCACCATTATTTTCAGATTTGCTTTGTTGGGTCAATCTCCTGGATGATATCTCAGCTTTCTGGAGGGGCAGAAAAAGTTCAGTCTAAATCAGGAAAGAAACATGACTAGGGAGCTTAACACAGGATAGAGGCAAAAGGCATCCCCAGAATGACTGCAAAGGGCAGTCCTGAGATGTAGACTATGCAGCAGGCCTGACAAGCAATCCATCCAGCCTAAGGCAGGAAGATGGGATTTCAGAAAGGACAGTGCAACAGAAAAAAAAAAAATACAACTGATAGATTTTCTCATTGACTATATTGATTATTATGTACAAAATTTGGAAGCAGAATTAGTGAAAGGTACATAGAAAACTAAACAATTAAAACCAGGAAGAGTAAAAAGTAGTACAGGGAAATATTATTTGCTTAGCTGCAAATCTGCCTGTTTACTAGGCATGCTAATATAAACATGAAATACTGATTTAATAAAAATAAATCACAATATAATTATATTGGGAAGATGGACAGGAGTACATGTGTATATTGGGAAGAGAAGAGGCAAGGTAGTAATGAAAGATATCTAAATCCTCATTTACCATAAAACAAAGTTAATAGAGAATGCTTAAAGTTGAAAACTCAGGATGTAACAGGAATTTTGAAGTATATACCAGAAGCAAGAGAAAAAAGTGTTGAGTTAAACATGACTGCCTCCAAAAAGTAGAAATCAAAAGGCAGAAGGGGGTGGAGATAGGGAAATATGTTTTAGTCTTAAGCGTGATAATGCTGTTTAAATCATTACTATTTGATTAAGCACATTACTTTCACAAAGTCCAATCTAATCTAAATCAAAACATCCAATTCCCATTCAATTTGAAGCTTCTCCCTTCTCCTAGCTCAATCCTGAATCTGGCTTGGAAACTCACAGCAGGTGTGTGTCCAGACTGGCAATGAAGTCAAGTGGATGAGTCCAGAATGGATTGTGCGCTCTGAGAACTGCCCTCTCCCATCTCTGCCATTACAACTCTTATTCCTCTTCTTCACTCAAAGTTTCAGCCTAACACACATCTTTCATTAGCTAGAACAGGGGTCCCCAACTCCCCCCTCCAACCACCCCCACCCCCGCCTCACACCAGGAGGTGAGCAGCAGGCCAGTCAGTGAAACTTCATCTGTATTTACAGCCACTCCCCATTGCTCACATTACTGGCTGAGCTCCGCCTCCTATCAGATCAGCAGTAGCATTATATTCTCATATGAGCATGAACCCTGTTGTGAACTGCACATGTGAGGGATGTAAGCGCATGCTTCTTATGAGAATCTAACATCTGTTGATCTGTTACTGTCTTTCATAACCCCCAGATGGGACCATCTAGTTGCGGGAAAACAAGCTCAGAGCTCCCACTGATTTCACATCGTGGTGAGTTGTATAATTATTTCATTATATATTACAATGTAATAATAATAGAAATAAAGTACACAATAAATGTAATGCACTTGAATCATCCCAAAACCATCCCCACCCCCATCCATGGAAAAACTGTCTTCCACGAAACTGATTCCTGGTGCCAAAAATGTTGGGGACCACTGAGCTAGAATAAATGCTTTCTCTAGCCTCTGGCCTGTGCATACCCTGGGCTAGAAAAACTCTCTTCCCTCCCTCCTTTGCCCAATATGTTTTCACCACACTTCACTTCAGGTCCTAGCTCAGAAAGTAGTGACTTCCTCCAGGAAAACGTTCCTAACTTCCAAGTCCAAGTAGTGACCCACCTACGCTACCTCATACTTCCCTTAGCACAACACTGACCATGATGTATAGTAAGAGCTTAATTGACTCCCTCTCTACTAGACTGTAAGCTCCATGAAAGCAAAACTCTGCGTTTTATTCAATAAATACATGTTGAATGAATAAATTATCAAATCCTCTCTGTAGACAAAACTCTTTAGGAAGACCAATTGTAATTCAAAGCTTGTTTAGTAAATACAGCATCAGAGTTAGTGGAAGTGGGTTAGGATTTGCCCAGAACAGTCCTATTTGTATTGATACCCTGAATTAATTATTAACAGCACTCCCCTTTCACTTTCTATAATGATGCCCCAATTTGGATGATTCATCCTGTGTGATTAATAAACACTGTAGGGATGGAATATGCCTGCTTCTTAGTAACTAAGCCAGGGCAACTTCTCCTCAGGATATGCTAGAGACACATGGTCATTATCCTCCTCTGTCTTCTAAGCTTCATGATGGACCAGCCCTCCTCACTCTCTACCCTACCCACGATGATCCAGGTTTTCATTACACGGACTAATGTCTAGCCTCAATTGAAAGGCAACACCACATCTCTTTAGGATGTTTCTGCACAACTGCTAGGATCTATTTATTGTTTCTTTTATCATTAAACTCTCCAGGCCACCTTAATTCCCTGGGGAGAAGGAAGTGGTCAGTAGTAGATACTGTGACTCCCTAGTTTTTCCTACAAAAACCTTGCTAGCTGTACATGCTTCATAACTCAATCCCAGTGGCATAGTAGCCAAGTCTGCTAAAGTACACTTCATCTGTGGATAGGAAGGTGACAGGAGCTTTCAAACTCATCAGACAGGGAAAAGATATTCGTCTTGATGTGAAGAACCTCACACACTGAATAACATTTGAACCTCCATCAGCAAAATTCAAAATTAAAAAAAGAAAGAAAGAGGAAATTCCAACCTATCGCTCCTTTAAAATTGCACCTGGGCCTAGCACTTTGGGAGGCTAAGGCAGGCAGACTGCTTGAGCCCAGAAGTTTGAAACTAGCCTGGGTAACATGGAGAAACCCTATCTCAAAAAAAAAAAAAAAAATTACAAAAATTAGCCAGACACGGTGACAGACATCCGGAGTCCCAGCTACTTGGAAGGCTGAGGTGGGAGGATTGCTTGAGCCCAGGAGGTTAAGGCTGCAGTGATCCCTGATCACGCCACTGCACTCCAAATGGGTGATAGAGAAAGACCCTGTCTCAAAAAAATAAAAATAAACTGCACCTGGAACAAGAAACCAAAAATGTTTAAATACTGCCAAAAAAAAATTACTTGTTTCTGAATCAAGGAATTCAGTTCCCAGTTTAGTTGGATTTGTTTGTGGAGTGTTTTAAACATGTATTTATTGTTTTAAGCTTCGTGGAGTTATCCAAAATGCACAGCTGACAAGGTTTCTGTAGGTAAAACTAGGGGATAACGGCATTCACTGCTGATCACTTCCTCTTCCCCAGGGAATTAAGATGCCCTGAAGAGTTTAATTATAAAACAAACAATAAATAGATCCTAGCACAGTTATGTAGAAACACCCTAAATAGACGGGATGCCCCTTTGGGGGAAAAGTGATGCTACGATGTAGAAATATATAATTTCACAGTTGGTAGAACTTGGCATGTACCAGCAGTGTACAGAGGGCTTGGCGGGACTCCAGGAGCAGTCCGGTATTTCTCCACTCCCTTTCTCAGATGTTTGCGATTCCCATTCCCCTGGCTATTGGGTGTTTTAGCCATCTTCTATCAACAACCTTGGCGCAGCAGCCACAGCAGCAGCAGCCTGCTCCTTTGTAAATGATGGGTATATGGTAACTGTGGCTGTGACTGTGGGACAATTAAGGCTGTCAATTCAGTCAGTCCTCTATCTGCAGCTCAGTTAGACAAGGCTCTTTTAAACGACGTGATATTGTGTGTTCTCTTTTTAAAGACTTTGCCTCAATCCTCCAAGCAGGAGCTTTATCAGATGTTCTAGTTTCTCTTAGGCTCCAGCTGTTTGGAGGGATGAGCCACGAATACTACATTCAGTAATATGGCCCTATTGATATATGAAATGATTTGAAGGACTTCACTATTCCAGGACAACCTTCAGACTGAAGGAAATTTCAAAATGTCATCTTAGCCTCCCAAAAACAAAATTCGATAAAAATTAGCAGGCTAGCTTTAAACAAAATAATACTCCCCACCCCACCCCTTATTTCCTGACCTCACAAAGGAATTGTTTGCATATATTGTAATAACTGTTCCCATATAATGTTGAAATTTGGCGACAGGTAGGAAATAGAAAGAACCACATAAGCCTGTTAAACCAAACTGAATTTGGCCTCAGTATGCCTCTGTACTCAAGTCCTTACATTTAAAAATAAAAAATAAAAAACTGCCACCTAACTTAGTACAGAAACTAACTAGAAGACTAACTTAAGAGTAATGTACAGGTATACTCTGGTAACAAATAGCTGAGTCTCCGTCAACTACAGCAGGTGAGCTTCAAATCACTTGCAGGCAACCAACTGATTCAAATAAAGTGAAAACACTGAGGTGCAACCAATTAAGCTGTCTATTTTATTTCCATTGTCTGTCCATAAATGCTGCCTTCCCATGTTGCAGGCCAGAGTTCACAGGACTTGTTCTGGTTCTGAGGGCTGCCTGATTCATGAATCATTCTTTGTTCAATTAAACTCTGTTAAATTTAACTTGCCTAAGGTTTTTCCTTTAAAAGAAAAAGCCAAATACCTTTAAAAAAAAAAAAAGATTTCTGCGAAATCATTTCTCTAATACATCACAAAAAGAAAGGAAAAAATTAGCAAAAAAAAAAAAAGTTGAAATCAAATATGGAAAATATTACATTCTAACACCATAAACTTCATAAACTGATAACACAGAAAAGAAATGGAATTCCAAAACATAACTAATATAATGTGGCAAGGCTTTCCATTTACTTTTTCCTCACGTCTCAAAATCTAGATTGTGAGTCATAAAGATCATGGAAATTCTCATTCAGATCCACAAATTTGGAGAGTAACTAACTGAGCTGGTACTTTTCCTGCTTTTAGCAGGGGCATGATGGAAATGGCTGCTATAGAGAAATAAGTGAAATGAAAGAAGCTTTTTAGAAAGAGGTTAACTTTTGGATGAAGTGATAGGGCTCCAGAGCTGCAGGTTGAATTGGAGAACAGATCCAAAGCCTATGGCAGTACCCTCCCCACACTCGCCCCATGTTGTCACCATGTGAATGGGATATACTTCTTATCTAGCTGGAGGAAACCTGGTTTGGGGCCCTTAATAAAGTATCAGAAGCCCAGGGATTTTAACTAAAATACTCCCTTAACTGAGTCTCCCATCCCCTGCCATGTCCCCAAATTATAAAAAGAGGTTAAGCACCAAATGTCCAATTTTCAACTGTGATTTTTAATACAAATAACATTGATTTCAGATCAAGTGGAAAGTGATAAGGAAATTATGTACACTATGCGAGAACAATCAAAAGCTATAGATGGAGCTGTCCAAGTAAAGAATGAGAAAAGTAAAAAATAGCAAGGAAAATCCGCAAGAACATGACAGCAAAAAAGGCAGAGAAAAGGGAAGAACAGAAAAGACAAAGAAATCAGTCCAAGCAAAAATGTTATCTAAAGAAGAGAAAAAAATTATCACCACAAATAATTAAATGATATAAGCAAATAATATGAGCTCCATGTAACAAAAGCTCTTTTTAAAAGACTATGTTTTTATTATTGTTTGAATGTACATAAACTCCAAAAGGGCACAGAACTCAGGAATAACACTGCTTATGTATGCGGAAGGTAAACTGGATGGATGGAAGATGACAGTATTTTCACATAGAGCGTCTCTTTGATTTTTGAACTATGTAACTATATTACCTGTTTGTTTTTTTTAACTAAGCAAAAATGAATTCTGGTTAAAAAAAAAAGAACAGAAGCTCAAAAGCAAGACAATAAAAGGAGATGAAAAGGAGAAACTAATTGAGGGTCAAAACCATGCCAATACAGAACTAATAAATAAAATGGAGGGAAGAAGGCATAGAATTGACAGGGCCAAGATGCACGTAAGTGGCAATGAAAAATAAACTTGTGATAATCAAATGATTGCAAATTAAAAACTCAAAGCTATCAGAGAAAGCTAACAGTAATGAAGGAAAGACAAAAACAATCCAAAAGAAAGACATTTGATGCCCCTAAACCAGAGAACCCATCAAAGAGATCAGAAAAGCATCGAAAAATGTAATAGGAAATTTTCCTGAAGAAAAACACAAATATGCAAAACAAAAAAAGCACACAGACCAGGAAAAATTGTTCCAACAGACCAGGAAAAATTGTTCCAGAGCACTCATCATATTCTGCTGAAGTTATTTAACTTCAAAAATAAGGAAAGAATTTTTCAGGCATATGAGGGGGGTGGGTGGGAGCAGATTGGTACAAAGGATGGTAGAGTAGGTGGGGAGGATTAGGCTGTGATCAGTCTTCTCACAATAATATTCAAAGACAAGACAGTAGAAACATGTCTACAACATTCTAAAGGAAAATACACCCAAGAATATTATACCCAGTCATGATGACATTCAAATAAAAAGGCAATAGGCAAACATTCTAAACCATGAAAAACTCAGGGAATACAATACACATGAACCTTTCTTAGAAAACAAGATATGAGTTTTTAATCTATCCAATTGAGATGTATCAAAATGAAGAACACATAACAAAAGAATTAGTAGTAAAAGCCCTCCCATTTAAGGCCAGGCACAGTGGCTCATGCCTGTAATCCCAGCACTTTGGGAGGCCAAGGCGGGCGGATCACCTGAGGTCAGCAGTTCGAGACCAGCCTGGCCAACATGGTGAAACCCCGTCTCTACTAAAAATACAAAAATTAGCTGCGCATGGTGGCACACACCTGTAGTCCCAGCTACTTGGGAGGCTGAGGCAGGATAATCATTTGAACCCAGGAGGTGGAGGTTGCAGTGAGCTAAGATCGTGCCACTGCACTCCAGCCTAGGCGACAGAGTGAGACTTCATCTCGAAAAAAAAAAAAAAGTCCTCCCATTTAAATATATACAATTTTTTGACAACTGTGTGAATTATCAAAATAGATTGAAACGAATACAGTATAAACCATAACAATTCAAAAATAATAATATAATAAGATAAAAAGGAGGCGAGAAAGTGGAAGAATAAAACTGATAATGTCAGATGGTCACGATGGCTCACACCTGTAATCCCAGCACTTTGGGAGGATGAGGTGGGTGGATCACCTGAGGCCAGGAGTTCGAGACCAACCTGGCCAACATGGTGAAACCCTACCTCTACTAAAAATACAAAAATTAGCTGGGCGTGGTACCAGGCGCCTGTAATCCCAGCTACTTGGGAGGCTGAGGCAGGAGAATTGCTTGAACCTGGGAGGTGGAGGTTGCAGTGAGCCAAGATTGCACCACTACACTCTAGCCTGGCGACAGAGTGAGACTTCGACTCAAAAAATTAGAAAACAAAAAAATGCTAATGTCTTCAAATTTCATATAAGAAATTTCAATTAATACTACATAAAAGTAAAGCATGTATATATAAAACTAAGGTCGATCTAACTACACACAAAACCTTTAATTTTTCATATTCTCTTGTGTTAAAAGGGATCATGGATTAATTTAGAAAATAATAACTCTTGTGGTAAAAAAACATTAAGTTAAATTGAAACAATTCTTTTAGGTTTACTTCAATGTATTTTAATTTTCTTAGATTCAGGTGAAATTAAAATTGTATCTAATAAAATAGCTTGTGTCGTATAACCCTATTTTTAAAGTACATTATCTTTCTATATAGGTGCACAAAATAATATCTGAAATGATGGTTACTAATGTCAATGTCAATTGTTTCAGGTACAGTAGTGGGATTTGGGGCTGTTTCTTTTCTTTTCTTTACTGTTTAAATTCTTTATAGTGAGCAAGTATTAATTTTACAAAAGAAAGTGATGTTTTAAAAATACAAACCAAGGTTCACATAGATCAAATTGGTTTTCAATTCAATTCTATGAGTATTTCTATGAGCACTTAATATATGCCAAGTCCGATGCTAGACCTTGGGAATAGATTGGCAAAGAATATAAACATTACTTCTGCCATCACACCACTCTTTGTCTAGTGAAGGTTTTTACTTCATTCACATCCACTTACCTGAAATCATATGAACCTTAGTCTGCAGAGATGACAATGTTTAATGGCAACTTTATAGAAAGTCCTTCTTTGGGCTAAATTTATGAGGAGGCCATGCAGATAGATACCTTTAAGGATAGCAACATGTTTGTTTCAATGTCAAAATCATTTTAATCTGCTACATTTTGCCCACATTGATATGGGTACTTGAGAGAGGGTGGAGTAGGAAGCTGGTTATAAATTCATTTTCCAGCTCCAACAATTAATGCCACTGAGACTTTGACGGAGTCATTTAATCTGATCCTCCATTTCTTTTCCTGTGAAAATTGGGGACATAAATGTATTGTTATAAGGATACAATTAAGTGTTAAAATATATAAAGCATTTAGAAAAGCATCTAGCTATCGTTATTTTTAAATTGCATTACTTCCATCAAAATCACGATTTATTAAGATATTTGTCATCGCTGGTTCTATTGCCATCAAGGTGGTCTAAAATTAATTTTAAAACTTTTCTAGACTGTGTGAGCACATAATTAAAAACATTTAAAAGTAGGGAAGGTTCTTTTTGGGTTAAGAAGTTACCTAAAGTAAATTAGCTTTTTTAACCTTTTTGATAAATGAAACTCCAATATAGTCATATTATAAATGACTAAAGGCATATAATAGAAGGTTTGTAGTCACCAAATTACAAGGTATTATTACAAAAGGATAGATTATGTGTCTGATTAGCCTTGAGGCAAGGAGCTTGGAGTATCTTAATTGCTTGTTACTTTTCTTCCACCTTCTATTGATAAACTTGAAGATAAAAGAGGGTAAATTTGATTTACTCAGGCAAAGAGAACAGATGTTACATGTTATAAATTATACTAAAAGCCAGTAAGATAAGAGAACGCATACACATGGTTGTCTAAGTATCTCCAATTTAATTTATGTGGTACAAGTGGAAACATTAGGAAAGTTTTTGTTTCTTCCTGCCCAGTACTGATTAAATCAATATGAAGAATTGCCCACTAAGTTAATCACCCCAAAGGCAGTGTTCTTTATGACTTCTAAGTTATTATGACAATAAAAATACTAAGAATCATAGATTTCTGATAACAAAACCAGGGAACAAACCAAGAAAATAGAAGGATACATAAAATAAGTGAGAAAAAAATTATTACAGATTAGATAACCATGACTTAGGGTTAAAAGTCTCAAATATTAGCTCTGTAGAGGAGAGGGTATTCTTACTAGTTTGGTGAAGAATTATCATCTATATACAGCCCAAAGGGGGAAAGCGATAGGAAATCAGCAAAACATAACATATAGAAAAAGAGGACATTTAGAGGATGGGTTGGTTTTCATCATAATGTGAGCTTCAAAAGGGACTCCTATGTTCCCCAAATTGCCATACTCTAAAATTCTCCTCAAAGGCAGTACTATAATCCACAGGTTTCACAGATACAAGAAAAAAGAAAAGCAGATATTATTTCTTCTTTCAATTTGAACCGAGACAGAAAGGATATCCTACCATGTTAAACACCCAAACAGGAGCAATATAGCTGAAGTTATTCAATTCAAACCAGAGGTTTGATATTGCAATTCTGTTCTGAAATTCTCTAGGAATCTTAGAAATCCAAGGTTTTAATTCACTTTGTTCCATGTCTTAGTTTAAACAGTTAAGAAAAATAAAATGGGGCCAGGCACAGTGGCTCACGCCTATTCTCCCAGCACTTTGGGAGGCCAAGGTGGGTGGATCCCATGAGGTCAGGAGTTCAAGATCAGCCTGACCAACATGTCAAAACCCTGTCTCTACTAAAAACACAAAAATTAACCCGGGGTGGTGGCGGGTGCTTGTAACCCAGCTAATCAGGAGGCTGAAGCAGTAGAACCACTTAAACTTGGAAAGCAGAGGTTACAGTGATCAGTAATCATGCCATTACACTCTAGTCTGGGTGACAGAGTGACACTCTGTTGAAAGAGAGAGAGAGAGAAAGAAAGAAAGAAAGAAAGAAAGAAAGA
>NW_022300980.1:288-5563 GCF_002776525.5 Piliocolobus tephrosceles | reverse complement strand
AGGGGGGAGGGGAAGGAAAGGGGAAAGGAAAGGGGAAAGGAAAGGGGAAAGGAAAGGAGGGAGGAAGGAAGGAAGGAAGGAAGGAAGGAAGGAAGGAAGGAAGGAAGGAAGAAAGAAAGAAAGAAGAGAGAGAGAAGGAGAGGAGAGGAGACAAGAGGAGAAGAGAGGAGAGAAGAGAGAGAAAAGAGGGAAGGGAAGGGGAAGGGGAAGAGGAGGGGAAGACAAGGGGAGGGGAGGTGAAGGGAGTGGTTCCAATGAGCAGAAATGGATTCTCTCACAGCTCTGGAGACCAGAAATCTGACATGAAGGTATCTACAGGGTTCATTTACTTCTGGAGGCTTTGAGGGAGAACCTGTTCCAGGTCTCCCCGCCTAACATCTGGAGGTCACCAGCAAGTCTTGGTGCTCCTTGGCTGGTGGACGCATCACCTCAATCTCTGCTTCTTATCTTCTCCGTGACTCCTGGTGCCTGGACTCATTACATTTGCAGAGACCTGATTTCCACTGATTTCCAAAAAAGGTCCCATTCACAGGTACCTGGCGTTGGGACTTGAACCTAACGTTGTAGGAGACCCAGTTCTACCCATGTCACTCCCTGACACCCAGATTCTGTCCTTTGCTCTTTCATGGTTATTGTGACAACACTATGTCTTCCCTACCTGTCCTACATCAGCATTCCTCAAAAGTAGAGATGAAAACCAGCATCTGGCCGGGCGCAGGGGCTCACACCTGTCATCCCAGCACTTCTGGAGGCCAAAGCGGGTGGATCACCTGAGTCAGGAGTTTGAGACCAGCCTGGCCAATATGGAGAAACCCCATCTCTACTAAAAATACACACACACACACACACACACACAGAGAGAGAGAGAGAGAGAGAGAAACTAGCCAGGCATGGTGTTTTGTGCCTGTCATCCCAGCTACTCAGGAGGTTGAGGCAGGAGAATCGCTTAAACCCGGGAGGCAGAGGTTGCAGTGAGCTAAGACCGCACCACCGCACTCCAGCCTGGGTAACAGAGAGAGACTCCATTTCCAAAAAAGAAAAAAAAAAAAAAAAAAGAAATCTTCCTATCAAAATACACCTGTAGTCATATGTTTATCATACCATATTCACAATAACCAAGATATGGAATCAGCCGAGGTGTCTGTCATCAGATGATTGGATTAAAAAAAACTCTGATACCTATACACCATGGAATATGATGCAGGCACAAAAAGAATGAAATCATGCCTTCCAAAGAGACATGGATGGAGCTGGAGGCCATTATCCTAAGACAAATCACTCAGAAAAAGAAAATCAGAAAAAAATCAAAAACTGTATGTCTTTACCTATAAGTAGGAGCTAAATAATGAGTACCCATAAACATAAGAGATGGAGTTCACAGACACTGGGGAGTCCAAAGGGGAGACTGTTGGGATGTGGCGGGGTGAGAGTTGAAAATTTATCTTTTTTTTTTTTTTTTTTTTTTGAGATGAAGTCTCACTCTGTCGCCCAGGCTGGAATGCAGTGGCGAGATCTCAGTTCACTGCAACTTCTGCCTCCCGGGTTCAAGTGATCCTCCCACCTCAGCCTCCCAAGTAGCTGGGATGACGAGTGCCTGCCACCACGCCCAGCTAATTTTCGTATTTTTAGTAGAGACGGGGTTTCACCATCTTGGCCAGGTTAGTCTTGAACTGCTGACCTCATGATCCACCTGTCTCAGCCTCCCAAAGTGCTGGGATGACAGGCATGAGCCACCGCGCCCAGCCGAAAAATTATCTCTTGAGTACAATATTTCCTCTTCAGGTAATGGCTATCGTAAAAGTCCAGACTTCACCATTACACAACATATCCGTGAAACAACACTATACTTGTACCCCTTAAATTTATTTTTTTAAAGTAAAAAATAAAATGTTTTCCGTTCTTGTGTTAGTTTCCTGAGAATGATGATTTCCAGCTTCATTCATGTCCCTCCAAAGGGAATTGAACAGTGAGAACACATGGACACAGGGAGGGGATTATCACACACTGGGGCCTGTTGCGGGGTGCGGGGACAGGGGACGGAGAGCATTAGGAGAAATGTCTAATGTAGACGACGGGTTGACAGGTGCAGCAAACCACTGTGGCATGTGTCTACCTATGAAACAAACCTGCACGTCGTGCACATATACCCCAGAACTTGAAGTATAATAAAAAAGAAAAATAAATAAATAAATAAAGTGAGATTAAGTGTTACCAAACCAAGTTCCTCATCCTGACTCTGCTGCTCACTTGGAAGGTGTAAGAACCTGATCCTAGGCGTCGGCTGGCCTTAAAACCCACGTCTGCCTTATCCTGGCTCCGTGCCGCTTCTGGGTGTCTCTGTTCTCAGCCGTGGAACGAGCTTAATAGTGCCTACTGGCCGGGCGGGGTGGCTCACGCTTGCAATCCCAGCACTTTGGGAGGCCAAGGCGGGTGGATCACCTGAGGTTGGGAGTTCGAGACCAGCCTGACCAACATGGAGAAACGCCATCTCGATTAAAAATACAAAATTAGCGGGCCGTGGTGGCAGGTGCCTGTAATCCCAGATACTTGGGAGAGGCTGAGGCAGGAGAATCGCTTAAACCCAGGAGGTGGAGGTTGCAGTGAGCCGAGATTGCGCCACTGCACTCTAGCCTGGGCAACAGGAGTGAAACTCCGTCTCAAAAAAAAAATAAAAATAAAAAATAGCGTCTACTGCCTAAGGTTGATAGGATGGTAGCACTCACTGAGAAGACATCAGAGTATACGGAATGCTCTTTTTTATTGTCTTGCAGTCTACCCACTTAACACCCTCCCCTGGGTGTGAAAAACACAAATCACAGCCAACATGATTACGTCCTCCACACACCTGCTGTTCCTGGAGACATCCATATCCCAGCTGACTGTGACTTCCTCCTTCCCATTTCCCAGGCCAAAGCACGTTGACCTTCCTGCTCCTTCTCTTTCTTGCATGTGAAATGTGAGCCATCCAGGGTTTCCATCATCTCAACCTTCTAAGTCCATCCAGCCTCTAATCGCCTATCAGCCCTCCACCATCATCAACCTGGCCTGAGCCCTCATGCCATCTTCCCTAAAAATCACTGCAAATTCCTCTCTGTTCCACCTGCTTCTGTATAATCGCCTGGAGTCATCACACCAGCCAGAATGAGTTTATTAAAAATGCACACCAATTCTTTCTTTATTTTTTTTCTTGAGATAGAGTTTCACTCTTGTTGCCCAGGCTGGAGTGCAATGGCACCATCTTGGCCCACTGCAACCTCCCCCTCCAGGGTTCAAGTGATTCTCCTGCCTCAGCCTCCCAAGTAGCTGAGATTACAGGCATGTGCCACCACACCCGGCTAATTTTGTATTATTATTATTTTCTTTTAGTAGAGACGGGGTTTTACCATGTTGGTTAGGCTGGTCTCAAACTCCCAACCTCAAATGATCCACCGACCTGGGCCTCCCAAAGTGCTGGGATTATAGGCATGAGCCACTGTGCCGGCCATGCACATTAATTCATAATTAAATCATAACCTGCCTCTGGACTAATAAATGCATTAATAAATGCAAGAAACCCCAGAGAACTGAAAAGAGAGTTACCGTTTGACCCAGCAATCCCACTACTGGGTATCGACCCAAAGGAAAATAACTCGTTCTACTATGAAGACACACGTACACATATGTTCACAGCAGCACCATTCACCATAGCAAAGACATAAAATCAGTCTAGATGCCCATCGATAGTAGATTGGATAAAGAAGATGTGACACACAGACACCATGGAATACTATGCAACCACTAAAAAGAACAAAATTGGGCCAAGCACTGTGGTTCATGCTTGTAATCCCAGCACTTTGGGAGGCCGAGATGGGCAGATCACGAGTTCAAGAGATTGAGACCATCCTGGCTAACATGGCAAAACCTCATCTCTACTAAAAATAAAAAAATTAGCTGGATGTGGTGGCACATTCCTGTAGTCCCAGCTACTCGAGAGGCTGAGGCAGGAGAATCGCTTGAACCTGGGAGGCGGAGGTTGCAGTGACCCGAGATGGTGCCACTGCACCCCAGCCTGGGTGACAGAGCAAGACTCTGTCTAAAAAAAAAAGAAAAACAAAATCATGTTCTTTGCAGCAATGTGAATGGAGCTGGTGGTCGTTATCCTAAGTGGATGAAGGCAGGAAAGAAAAACCAAATAGCACGTTCTTACTTATAAATGGGAACTCTTCATTGAGTACTTATGGACATACAGATGGGAACCAGAGACACTGGGGGCTCCTAGAAGGGGAAGGGAAGGAGGGGAGAAGGGCTGAAAAATTACCGATTGGGTGCCATGCTCGGTATCTGGGTGATGGAATCATATGTATCTCAAACCTCAGCATCATGCAGTATGCCCGTGTAAAAAACCTGTGCATGTACCCCCTGAATCAGAAATAAGAGTTGAGATTATAAAGAAATAAATAGGCCGGGTGCAGTGGCTCAAGCCTGTAATCCCAGCACTTTGGGAGGCCGAGACGGGTGGATCACAAGGTCAGGAGATCGAGACCACCCTGATCTACACGGTGAAACCCCGTCTCTACTAAAAAGTACAAAAAACTAGCCGGGCGAGGTGGCGGGCGCCTGTGGTCCCAGCTACTCCGGAGGCTGAGGCAGGAGAATGGTGTAAACCCAGGAGGCGGAGCTTGCAGTGAGCTGAGATCCGGCCACTGCACTCCAGCCTGGGCGACAGAGCCAGACTCCGTCTCAAAAAAAAAAAAAAAAAGAAAAGAAAGAAATAACAGAAACCCAGCAGTGGTTCTCATTCCAAGTCCTTACACAGGCCCACCAGGTGCTAGGGAGCCTGCACATGTCAGCTTCTCTCTTTTTCTCACTCACTTCTACCACCTCACTCACTGCAGTGCAGTCCTAGGGGCCTCCTGGCTGATCGCCACCCACACCGAACACACTCCAAGCCTCTGACCCAGCTATGGTTTACACCTGGACATCAGCTCTCCTGGATGGCTACATCAAACGCTTTATCTCCACCTTCTGGTTTTTGACCAATGGTTGTATCGAATGTTTACCTCCATCTTCTAGTCTTTGACCAGATGGCTGCATAGAACGCTTTAGCTCCACCTTCTAGTCTTTGACCAGCTGACTGCATCCAATGCTTACCTCCACCTTCTAGTCTTTGACCAGATGGCTGTATAGAACGCTTTAGCTCCACCTTCTAGTCTTTGACCAGACGGCTGCATCCAATGCGTACCTCCATTTTCTAGTCTTTGACCAGATGGCTGTATCGAATGTTTACCTCCATCTT
>NW_022300980.1:0-278 GCF_002776525.5 Piliocolobus tephrosceles | reverse complement strand
TGTATCGAATGTTTACCTCCATCTTCTAGTCTTTGACCAGATGGCTGCATAGAACGCTTTAGCTCCACCTTCTAGTCTTTGACCAGATGACTGCATCCAATGCTTACCTCCACCTTCTAGTCTTTGACCACATGGCTGTATAGAACGCTTTAGCTCCACCTTCTAGTCTTTGACCAGATGGCTGTATAGAACGCTTTACCTCCACCTTCTAGTCTTTCACCAGATGGCCGTACCCAATGCTTACCTCCACCTTCTAGTCTTTGACCAGATGGCTGTAT
>NW_022300979.1:478-4639 GCF_002776525.5 Piliocolobus tephrosceles | reverse complement strand
CCACTGCACTCCAGCCTGGGTGACAGAGCTAAACTCCATCTCAGAAAAAAAAGGGGGGGCCCAGCGTAGTGGCTCATGCCTATCATCCCCGCACTTTGGGAGGCCAAGGCAGGCAGATCACCTGAGGTCAGGGGTTTGAAACCAGCCGGGTCAATGTGGCAAAACCCCGTCTCTACTAAAAATACAAAATTAGCCAGGAGTGGTGGCGCACACCTGTAATAATCCCAGCTACTTGGGAGGCTGAGGCAGGAGAATTGCTTGAACCCGGGAGGTGGAGGTTGTGGTGAGCCGAGATGTTGCCATTGCACTCCAGCCTGGGCAACAAGAGCAAAACTCCGTCTCAAAAAAAAAGTTATATATATATATGTGTATGTGTGTGTGTGTGTGTGTGTATGTATATATATGTGTGTGTGTGTGTGTGTGTGTGTATATATATATATATATATATATATATATATATATATATTCCATGGAATACAACTCAGTCATAAAAGGAATGAACTATTGGCATTCGCAGCAACCTGAATGGAATTGGAGACTACTAGTCCTAAGTGAAGTAACTCAGGAATGGAAAACCAAACATCAAATATTCTTGCTTATATGTGGGAACTAAGCTATGAGGATGCAAAGGCATAAAAATAACACATTAGACTTTGGGTCCTCAGGAGAAAGGGTGGGAGGTGGGGAGGGATAAAAGACCACACAATGGGTATAGTGTACACTGCTTGGGTGATGGGTGCACTAAAATCTCAAAACTCACCCCTAAAGAACTTACTCATGTAACCAAACACCACCTGTTCCCCAAAACCCTATTGAAATAAAAAATATTTTTTAAAAAAGTTCTGTATATAAAATATAAACATTATAAAACATATATAATATCTATTATATATATAAATAGATTATAATTATTATATATATAATATAATTCTATCATGGTCATAAACACCTCACAGAACTTAATCTGAAAATCATATATATCATAGATATGAGATATAAGATATATTCCTATTTATATATAAGCTATTTCTCATTATATATGCATATACATATACATACTAGATATAATCAGATTAACTTTTGTGAGGTGTTTGTCTTAGTAACAGGGTACTGGATGTTCTAGCCAGAGCAATCAGACAAGAGAAAAAAATAAAGGGCATCCAAATTGGTAAAGAGGAAGTGTCCACAATTAACACTTGCAAATATGTTCACCTACATACAGTTGTGTAAATCATGATCAGAGGTGACAGTGTTGAAATGTATCTCTGCCCTGTGATCCTGGAAAACAGCAAAGGTTAAGAAATCTCTCCAACACTTATGGCTATGGAAACTCATTTGCTGCAGAGAGCCACTCTACCCCATAAGTTACTAACAGATAAGATTCACAGATGTCCCCATTATTTACCTATGACATGTCTAGACATGGACCCTCCAAATTCCCATTTTTGCCTCATAAATGATTAGTTGAACTGGTTTATCTCCACTGACTCATCAGAACAAAAGGCTTTGACAGAATGATTGTACAAATGGACAATAAACAGACCACATAAAAAAAATATAATGTTGTTCCAAAACCTGCATTAACCCAGCTAGGAAAGCAACCCTTAGCTACAACAAATAATCCAGGAAGTCAGCCTGCCATAAATCAGACTTTGAGGAAACCAGATTGCTTTCTCTAGTGAAAAGCAAGAAAATTATACAATAACTTTTGTAACAATTGGCTCAAAATGGCCAGGACCTGATTAAAAACTGACAGCTCCCCACTTGTTGTCCCTACTTCCAACTCAGGACCAATGAGAGAAAGTCAAATGTGTACCCCTAACCAATCACATAGGATGCTCAACTTCTAGTGAGCCTGCCTGCAGCTTCCCTAAGCTAACATCCTTCAATGAAGGTACACTTGAAGGCTTTCTTTTTTTTCACTAGGTATAAAGCTTTCCCAGTCTTCTGCCTGCCTCGCACTCTCTGAAATGATAGTGGCTGATTTCCTCACTACAGCAAGCCTGTAATGGCCTTTGCTTTTCTCATTTGGTGAGTCTGTATTTCCACAATTTGTTATCCGAACTTTGTTACAATGTTCTGTCCCCCAGGTTCCTGAACTTTCACCCACCTCAGGCTAACCCAGCATGCAAACTCTCCTTAAAAGTCCTTCCAAAAAATAGATTGGCCCAAGTGTAAAACATTCCCTTTTATCCCTCTTCCACACACAGCCTTTTTCTAGCTTTGTTTCTCTATATAAATGAAAAAAAAAAACACACACACATTTTTAAAAATTGTTTTTGCCTATGGTTTGAGATGCTTGCAGATCTATGATCAGAGAAATAGCATCCTCCCCTATTACAATAGTCCCTTTCTCCCTCTCAATAATATATTCCTGTCAAGTCTTCTTACCAAGTCCAGATTTGTTTTATTTTCAGTTTGATGGAGGATTTGTGAAGAAGTTGCTTATCTAAATGTATATATTAAATTATCATTTTTATATAAATATAATAAAGAAGTTGGTTTATGACACTTGGTGGAGCATTGCAAAGTGACTGACCAAGAAAATCAATGATTGTAGAAGCAAAGATTGTAGTCTACAATTCTGCTGAATCACATACTTGAACAATGAGAAATAGAGATTACAAGGTCAGTAATTTCATTGAACTTGTCTTTGCTTGGTTTTAGGTAACAGGAACCAAGATGATGTACCATCAACGTATAGGAAAGAGTGAATTATTTTTTCAAAAGGATATTAAGATTAAATATGAGAAAAGCTTTCATGCAGTGATTCTTATGAGTAAATTCATCTATTCCTCTAGAGAGAAAAAGCTCAAGATTCAGGGAGAAAAGCTTTTGTGGGGTGTAGTTAGGTAGTCAATTCTTAACATTTTTCTTCAAATCTTTTGAAACCAAAGTATTATGTGCTGTGATTGAATTTCCATGAGAAAGAAAAGAAAAAAGTTTGACTTATCAGCCAGAGATGCTCAGCTATTATTTTCTTGATAATCCAAGCAAAAAGACCCATTGGGCAGGAAAGAGCCGTAAATGAAGTATCCCATAGCACTATCAGAAATGCAGCAGAGTTCTACAGAGCTTCATTCAATCACCCTATCATGGTGAGTGAGTCTTAAAAAGACAATCTACTTTTGCCATTAGCTAATCCTTCTTTAAATCTTGCTAATTACAATAATATCATGACATTTATTTATGGCTTACTATTCGTCAGGCGCTATTCCAAAAGCTTTTTTTGCAGTGTTTTATTTAATTCTCACAAATTCCCTAGAATGTAGGTATTATTATTATCAACCACATTTACTGCTAAGAAAATGGAGACACAAAAGCAAGAACAACCATGCCCAAGATCACACAGCTAGTAAATGTTAGAGCTGAGAACTGAGCTTACAAACCCAAAATAACATCCTAAGACCCCCAAATCACTGGAAGGACACACTCTTGGCCAAGGGGACCCCAAAGAAACCTGAAAAACTGAATTCCCCGCCATAATGGGAAGGGAATTCAGACATGCTTCATTATATTCCCTCATTTTTTGGAATTTCGGCACAACTGACAAACATTGAATTTAAAATAGAGATTATCACAATATAGGAGTTAAAAAGAAATTATTTAGGCAGGTAGTGAGGGTAATGAAGTCCTCAGTAACGTTTTTCTTTAATGAAAAGCAACCCCAAAGTCATTTCTTTTCAAGTAAAGAGGAGCCGGTAAAATCCAGCTGCTGACATAGAAAAAACAAGCTGGCGCAATAAACATACGTGTGCATGTGTCTTTGTAGTAGCATAATTTATAATCCTTTGGGTATATACCCAGTAGTGGGATGGCTGGGTCATATGGTACATCTAGTTCTAGATCCTTGAGGAATCGCCATACTGTTTTCCATAATGGTTGAACTAGTTTACAATCCCACCAACAGTGTAAAAGTGTTCCTATTTCTCCACATCCTCTCCAACACCTGTTGTTTCCTGATTTTTTAATGATTGCCGTTCTAACTGGTGTGAGATGGTATCTCATTGTGGTTTTGATTTGCATTTCTCTGATGGCCAGTGATGATGAGCATTTTTTCATGTGTCTGTTGGCTGTATGAATGTCTTCTTTTGCGGCACTATTCACAATAGCAAAGACTTGGAATCAACCCAAATGTCCATCAGTGACAGACTGGATTAA
>NW_022300979.1:0-378 GCF_002776525.5 Piliocolobus tephrosceles | reverse complement strand
TATCTCATTGTGGTTTTGATTTGCATTTCTCTGATGGCGAGTGATGATGAGCATTTTTTCATGTGTCTGTTGGCTGTATGAATGTCTTCTTTTGAGAAATGTCTGTTCATATCCTTTCCCCACTTTTGGATGGGGTTGCTTGTTTTTTTCTTGTATATTTGTTTGAGTTCTTTGTAGATTCTGGAAATGAGCCCTTTGTCAGATGAGTAGATTGCAAAAATTTTCTCCCATTCTGTAGGTTGCCTGTTCACTCTGATGGTAGTTTCTTTTGCTGTGCAGAAGCTCTTTAGTTTAATGAGATCCCATTTGTCAATTTTGGCTTTTGCTGCCGTTGCTTTTGGTGTTTTAGACATGAAGTCCTTGCCCATGCCTATGTCC
>NW_022300975.1:3964150-3976239 GCF_002776525.5 Piliocolobus tephrosceles | reverse complement strand
ACCGGAAAGCCTGGACTGGGGAAGCTCCGTGACCCCCCTCAGGCAGCACCAGAAGGAATCCATGAGAGCTCAGGCAGTACCAGATACCAAACAGATGAAAACAGTACCATAAAAGCTCTTAAAATTAAACTTCTACTGGAACTGCAATCAACAAAAGTAGGCCAGGACCTAAAGACTAAACCTACAAGTGATGACTGCCTGGCCTGCTCAAATCAAAATTTAAATAGGACCCAAAGCCTTCTAACATCGTAACCAAACTGCCCATAATACAATTTTAAAAATCACTCCTTACATGAAGAACCAGAAAAATCACAGCTTGAATGAAAAAAACAAAGCAATCAACTGACACCAACAGCAAGATTAATTAAATGCTGCAATTATTGGACAACGATTTTAAAGCAACCATCATAAAAATACCTCAACAAACTACAATTTTTTAAAAAGAGAAGGAATAAAGATGAATTGAATATATGGAATACAAAACTGTAAAAGTGATTTAAAAATACTTCAACAAGCAATTACAAATTTCTTAAATGAAAAAACAGGAAGTCTGGAGTATATAGCAGAATTTGTAAATAATAATAACCCAATGGAGATAATAGAACTGAGAAGTATAATAACTGGTAGAAAAAATCTCACTAAATGAGCTTGATAGTACATTGAAGATGACAAGGGACAGACTCAGTGATTGACAGAATGTATTCAATCTGAACAAAAGAGCTGATCTTAAAACGTGAAGAGTGCCTCAGGAACCTGAGAGACAATTAGCAAAAGATCAAACTCATCATTAGATTCTCAAAAGGAGAAAAGAGATTGAGGCTGAAAAGGTGCTTGAAGAAATGGCTGAAAGGGTCCCAGTTTTGGCAAAGGACGTATGCATGCAAATGCAAAAATCTGAGCAAATCTCAAATATGATAAAACAAAATTCAATCCAAGGACATTATAATCAAACTTCTGAAAAATAAAGACAAAATATTTTGAAAACAACCAGAGAGAAACAGTACATTGTGTATAGGGAAAACCAATTCGAATGACAGATTTTTCATCTGAAACCATGGAGGCCAGAAAAAATATAGTGCAATGTTTTTAAAGTGTTCAAAGCACAGTCAACTATGTATTTTATAATCAGTGAAACTATTCTCTAGAAACAAAGAAGAAATAAAGAAATCCCATAGAGAAAGAAACTAATTTGCTGATAGTACACATTCATTCCCTTAAAGAATGGCTAAAAGAAATTCCTCAAACAGAAAAAAAAAATGATTAAAAAATGATAAAATGAAAAGAATGATAGTATTGAAATCCCTGTAAAACACTATCAGAAAGAATAACAGCATGGAATGGTTAAAGAAAGGGAAAAATGTACACAATGAGATAAGAGTATGTCAAAATTGGCTGGGCATGGTGGCTCATGCCTGTAATTCCAGCACTTTGGGGGGCTGAGGCAGGCAGATCACTTGAGGTCAGGAGTTTGAGACCAGCCTGGCCAAGATGGTGAAACCCTGTCTCTACTAAAAATACAAAAATGACCCAGGCATGATGATGCACATCTATAATCCCAGGTAATTGGGAGGCTGAGGCATAAGAACCACTTGAACCTGGAAGGATGAGGTTGTAGCAAGCTGAGATCGCGCCACTGCACTCCAGCCTGGGAGACAGAGTGAGACTCTGTCTCGAAAAAAAAAAAAAAGAGTATATCAAAATTATTTAAATGATGCAAGTCTCCATAGTCATATATTATATTCCAAGCATGAGATACAGAATTCATGTAGTTTTTAAAGATTTCAAATGACAGATTACAGAGAATATAAGAAAAAATCTGTAATAGGTACAGTGGTTCCAGAAACTATGAGGTTTAACCTTACCTTGCAGAAAAACTCAAGTGTGGCTTATTAAACTGTTGGGAAAAATGATAAGGAAAATATAATCTTGGAGCATCAGGAAGGAAAAAGAGTCACTGAAAAAACACAAATATGAGTACATAAAATAAACTATCTCCCATGAATTTTATAAATCATATTGACTATTGAAAAAAATTATAATGCTATCTGATACTGAATATTATGATATTTGAAAGCAGAAAACATAAAGGGATTTAAACAGCCGTAAGGTAAACACTTCATTAGAAGTAGTAAAATATTGATAACACTGTGATAAGAAACATATATATATTATTATACACAGAGGAGCCACTAAGAAATAAATATATACAAAAAAATACACTAAAAACAACATAAATCAATCAAGATGGAAACCTAAGAAATGTTCAAATAACCCAAAAGAAGGCAAAAAGAAACACAAAAAAGAAACAGAAGTAACAAATAGAAAACAACTAATAAAATGACAGACTTATTCCCTAAAATATTAATAATTACCTAAAATGTAAACTATCTAAAATCATTGATTAAAAGGCATAGATTGGAAAAGTGGATAGAAAAATATGTCCTAACGCTATGCTATTTACATGAAAGTCACCTCAAATTCAACAATACAGGTAGGTTGAAATATATACCATGCAATAAAAAAGAAGCTGTATTAATACCAAATAAAGTACACTCATATCAAGGAAAATTCACAGAAAATTACTAGGGGCAAAAAGGGATATTACATAATGATAAAAGGAGCAATCCACAAATAACTGAACGAAAAGGAAGATACAATAGATAAAAATATATGGGTTCAGCTAAAGTATTATTGAGAGGAACATTGATAATGCTAAATGTTCATGTCAGAAAAGATCTCAATTTAATAACCTAAGATGCTACCTCAAAAAACTAGAAAAAGAAAATTGCAAACTAAACCCAAAGCAAGCAAAAGGAAAATAGTAAATATATGAACAGAAATTAATAAAATTGAAAACAGAAAAAAATAGAGAAAATCAATGAAATCAAAAGCTGCTTGTTCAAAAATATTAATAAAATTAGCAAACCTCTAGCAAGAATGACTATATTTTTAAAAAAGAGGAGAAAAAGTTAGCAATGTAAACAATGAAACAGAAAACACCACAACAGATCCTGCAGCCATTTAAAAAATGATAAAGGAATACTACAAAGTAATGCTTATAAATTCAACAACTTTGAAAAAATGTAACAATTCCCTAAACACCACAACTGCCAAATCTTGATTCTGATGAAGTGAATAACCTTACAACCATTAAAGAAATGGAATCCATAACTTAGGAGCTTCCAAAAAAGAAATCTCCAGGCTAAATGGTTCCACTGGAAAATACTACCAAACACTTGAAGAATAATTAACACCAATTCTGCATAATCTCTTCCAGAAAGTAGGGAACACTTCTAAGCTCATTTATGAAGTATTGTCTGAATATCAAAAATCATACAAAGATAGGATTAACCCAAAAACCATAGACTACTATCACTCAAAATTTACACGTAAAAATCCCCAACAATATAAGCAAAAAAAAAAAAAATCCTCAAATTGAGTAATATATAAAAAGAACACCATGACAAATTGAAGCTTATTTCAGGTATAAAAGGTTGTTTCAGCATCTGAAAATTAATGAATGCAGTCCCCCATACTAATACCTAAAGATGAAAAATTACCTGTTCATATCAATTGATGTATAAAAAGCATTTGACCAAAAAGAGAGAAAAAAAATACCTCTCAGCAAGTTAGGAATAGAGTGATACTACCTTTATTTAATAAAGAACATCCACAAAACCCTACAGCTAACAACACTCATAGTACCCTTACAATCATTCCAAAGAAACTAAAATAATCAGGTATAATTTTATCAATTTTATCAAAACATGCACAAGATCTGTATGCAGAAAATTATTAAGTGCTGATGAAAGAAACCAAAGATCTACATAAAAAGATATACATACCCTGTTCATAGTTTGAGGATTTAACATAGTAAAGATGTCAATTCTCCCTCAATTGATTTATAGGTGTCTTAGTCCATTCCAGCTGCTATAACAAAATACCATAGACTGAAAGGCTTATCAACAATAGAAATGTATTTCTCACGGTTCTAAAGACAAGGAGTTCCAAGATCAAGGTGCTGGCAGATCTGTTGTTTAATGAGGACCCACTTCCCAGTTCACTGACGACCATCTTTTTGCTATGTTTTCACATGGTAGAAGGGGAGAGAGAAATCTATGAGGTCTCTTTTATAAGAGTGCTAATCCCATTCATGAGGGCTCTACCTTCATGAGCTAACCATTTCCCAAAGGCCCTACTGCCAAATATCATCACATTAAGGATCTGATTTCACCACATAAATTCTGGAGGGACAAAAACATACAGTCTATAGCATTCTGCTTTTGACCTCCTTCCCCAAAATTCATGTTTTTCTTATGTGCAAAACACATTTGTTCCACCCTAACAGCCCCAAAAGTCAAAACTTATCTCAGCTACAACTTTAAAGTCTAAGTCCAAAGTCTCACCAAAATATCATCTAAATTAGATATGGAAGAGACAAAAGGTCTAATTCATCCTGGGCAAACTTCTCTCCACTTGTGAACCTGTGAAACCAACATTTTATGTGCTTCCAAAATGCAATGGTGGGACAGACATAGGATAGGCATTCCTATTCCAAAGGGGGCAATAGGCAAGAAGTAGTGGAGTCCAAAATCCAGTGGAGTTAATTCCATTAGACCTTAAAGCTTGAGAATAATCTTCTTTGGCTGTATGCTGTAACCTCAAGGTCCACTGGAGCAGAGGTCCTACCCAGTAGACACACTTGAACAGTGTTCCTGTCCACAAAGCTTTGCCAGGCAGGGGGACCCCAAGGCTCCATGTAGCACTGCTCCTATGGCTTTAGGTGGCCCTGTCTCACCCAGCAGCTCTGTACCTTGGCCCCCACTCCCATGGCTATTCTCTGCCTGGGCCCTGTGCCTCAGCTGGGAGGCCTGACCCTTTGAAATCTAGGTAGGAACAACATGGCCCCACAGCTTTGCTGGGTGCAGCCATACCACACCAGGGCCCTCCAGAGCCACACCTGGAGCAGCTGCGGAGCATGGGCACTGGAGTGAAGTGAGCAGAGCCTGCAATGTGAGGAGGCACCAGGCAGGGTATACTGTGATCCTTCATGTGCCAATGGCCTCTACACTGTGATGGGAGTGGCAGCTCTGATGATCTCTGAACTGCCTTCAGGGTCATTCTTCCATTTTCTTGAACAGCTCCTGACTTCTGTTTAAAGAGCTAACAAATCTCCTTATCAAACAGTCATTTGGCCATACCCTTTGTGTTCTTTCTTGAACATGCTTTCTCTATTTTTACAATATGAATAGGCTAAGAATTTCCCAAGCCTTTATGTTCAGCTTGCTTTTTAAGTAACAATTCTGCCTTTAAGTCATTTCTCTCTTCTTCCATTTTACTATAAACGGTCAGGAAAAAACTGGTCACTTTTCAACACTTAGGAATTTCCTCAGCCAAAATACCCAATTTCTTCACTCACAAGTTATACCTTCCACAGAATACTAGAACATGAGCACAATTCAACCAAGTTCTTTTGCCACTTTATAACAAGAATGACCTTTACTCCATTGCTCAATAACATATTCCTCATTTCCATGTGAGATCTCAACAAAATGGCCTTCACCATCTATTTCCACCAACACTCTCTAAGGTGCTCTTCTTCTCTTTCTGAGCCTTTACTAGAATCATCCTTAATAGTCTGTTCACAGCAATGCAGGCTCTTTCTAGCATGCATGTCAAAACTCTTCCAGCCTCTACCCATTACCCAGTTCCAAAGCCACATGCATACTTTTTGGTATTTGTAACAGCACTGCCCCCACTCTTAAGTATCAATTTCTCCCTCAGTCCATTCAGACTGCTATAACAGAATACCATAGATTACGTGGCTTATCAACAACAGAAATTTATTTCTCACAGTTCTGGATGTTGGGAAATCCAAGATCAAGGTGCCAGCAGAGTGGGAGCCCTCTTCCTGGTTCATAGACAGCCATCTTCTCACCGTGTCTTCACATGGCAGAAGAGGCAAGAGAAGCCTGTGGGGCCTCTTGTATATAGACACCCATCTCACTCATAAGGCCTCCACCATCATGACCTAATCTCCTCCAAAATACTGGTGAGAACCGAGAAATAGACCCACACAAATACACTCAATTGGTTTTTTACAATGGTACAAAAGCAATTCAATGGGAGAAGGGTAGTCTTTTCAACAAATGGCCTTGGAGCAATTGGACATTCATAAGCAAAAAAAATTGAACCCCAACCTAAACCAACCTAATGGAGAAAATCATCTGAATCTAGAGGTAGACAAAGAGTTCTTAGACTTGACACCAAAAGCACAACCCATAAGAGGAAAAACTGATAAACTGGACCGATTCAAAATTAAACATTCTTGCTCTTTGAAAGACCATTTTAAGAGAATAAAAAGACAAGCTATAGACTGGGAGAAAATTTTCCAAAGCACACATCCAACAAAGGACTGGTATTTAGAATATATGAAGAACTCTCAAAACAAAACAACAAACAATGCAATTAGAAATGGAAAAAAGACACACACAGAGACATTTCACTGAAAAGGATAAACAGATGACAAATAACACAAGAAAAAAAAATGTTCAAATCATAAGCCATTAAAGAAATACAAATCAAAACTACAATGTGATATCATTACATACCTATCAAAATGGATAATTTTTTTTTTTTTTTTTTTTTTGAGACGGAGTCTCACTCTGTCGCCCAGGCTGGAGTGCAGTGGCTGGATCTCAGCTCACTGCAAGCTCCGCCTCCCAGGTTCCCGCCATTCTCCTGCCTCAGCCTCCGGAGTAGCTGGGACTACAGGCGCCCGCCACCTCACCCGGCTAGATTTTTGTATTTTTTAGTAGAGACGGGGTTTCACCATGTTAGCCAGGATGGTCTCGATCTCCTGACCTCGTGATCCGCCCGTCTCGGCCTCCCAAAGTGCTGGGATTACAGGCTTGAGCCACCGCGCCCGGCCAAAATGGATAATTTTTTTTTAAAGTCTTAACATCAAATGCTGGCAAGGATATAGAGAAACTAGATCACTTATAACTGTGGCTGGGGAAACTCTGAAAAACACTTCGGCAGTTTCTTTAAGAACTAAGTATGTAATTATCACACATACCAGCAATTGCATTCTTGGGCATTTATCTCAGAGAAATAAAAATTTATATTCACACAAAAACTTGTACACAATGTACTCATGTTCATAATAGCCCCAAACTGGAAACAACCTAGAGGTCCTTCAACAGGTTAATAGTTATACAAATTGTGGTACATATCCATACTATGGAATATTACTCAGCAATAAAAAGGAACCAATTATTGATATACACAATAATCTGGATGGTCATCCAGAGAATTCTACTTTGTGAAAAAAAGCCAGTCCCCTAAACTCTATATACTGTATGATTCCATTTATATAACATTCAGGAAACAACAAAATTATAGAAACAAAGAAAAGATTAGGGGTTACCAGGAGCTAAGGATGAGGTTATGAAGGGGAAGCAAAGAGGAAATAGATATGTTCACACAAAGGCAACACCAGGGATCTTTGTGGTGGTGGAAATACTCTCTATCTTGACTGGAGTGGTAGATACACAAACACACATGAGATAAAATTGCATAGAACACAATACACAAACACAAAGGAGTACAAATAAAACTAGGGAGATCCAAATAGGATGGATAAACTACATCAATGTCCATTTCCTGGTTATGATAATAGACTATGGTTTGCAAGATGTTACCATTGGGGAAAACTGAGTAAAGGGTACATAGGATCACGCTGCATTACTTCTTACAACTGCATGTGATAAAATCTCCAATTACCTTAAAATAAAAAGTTTAATTTTAAAGAATACCTAATGCATATATAAACCACTTAGCACAGTGTTTAGCCTAGAAAAAAAATGTTAGCTATTATTGTTTTTCACCAACATATTCAACTCTGGAAACAACAATTCAAGACAACTGTAAACACCAGAAGACCTTGATGAGGGGGACCTTCTTGACCTCTGCAAACCATGTTAATACTTGGGGATTGAAGAAATTAGAATCATTTACCATGGAGTACGGAAGACTAAAGGAAACATATCAGTCATTAAAAGAGCTGAAATAGTAGAAGCAACATACTCTATTAATTCCTAGAGCCACATTAGGGCCATTTCAAGAGAAATTTTTATTTTTTGGTATAAAAATAAAACTATAACCATTCAAGCTGGCTCTTAACTAAAAAGTTTATCTTGAAAAATTTGCAATAAACCCCACTGGGTTCATTAGGTAGGGACACAAATCAGGGCTTTCTCAGTGCAAACACCAGAGAACATGTATATGGTCCTGGCCAATGCCCATCATTCAGAGATGCCCGGGAGGAGATTCAAGCTTAGAGTCACAACCTGAAACCTTGCAATCATGATTCTGTGATTCTGCATGACAAAAATCAGAAAACTTTGGTAAAGCTACAGAGTTATATCTAAAATTTTAAAGTAAGGGAAGGGTGCATGGGGTTGGCAATAAAACTTTGAAAAAATGAGTTTTTTTTAAAGTGAACTATAAATATTATAGTTCAATTCAGTATTATATATTCCAGTTGTGTAGTTACTGGGGCCAAAAGCAATTGATTAAAATATTAGCCTCTTGAAAAGTAACCAGATACTAAAGCAACAAAAAATAAATACTAGCCACTTAGCTCATTAAGGGAATTATGATTTTCAGTTAGTGAGTGATCGCATAGCCTTTCATGATCTTGTAATAAAAGTACTCATACAGGCACAAGTCACCACTATGATCAGGCTTTGAAGCCCATAGTATCTCATCAGACTATGTAATGGGGATATTTATTATCTGCCCAAAGGAGCTGATAGGATTCTTGAATGTTTTAGTCATGTTTCAACACTCGGGCCTGCGTAATCATATCCCAACAATTAAGCAAATGAGAATTCCCACACTTTAAAGGCTGGTATATTAGTAGTTCTTAATATTTATTACACAAGTATATGTATTACTAGATTCTAGAACTAATAAAGATGGTTTTAATGCTTCCAACTAGTATTTTCAATATTCAGTAAGGTAATTAATTTGTCCAATTTTAAGCAGCATAGCTCCATAAATGAGGTACTTGGCATGGAACCTGATTTGAAATGCATTCTTATCTCAAATGATTGAATAGTTGTAATGAAAATTTATAATTTGTGGTACATTACAGAAGGAAATTGATTGAATTTCTCTATCAAAATTATGCATGGTTCAAAATCTTTCGTGCTCTAATACACAGAAACTGGCAGACAAATGCTATTACATTAAATGTGCTGTCATCCAGAACATCTGAAGAATGCTATTTATCTAATCTTATCAATTTAAGCTTATTCTGCTACCATAGCTGAGTACAAATACCAGGCCATGACCATCACATTAATACCATGAGGCTATACCAAATGCCATTTCTAGAAATCAATGGAGAGAATTTTATTGGGTCCAGGCTATTTCACTTGAAGGCAATTGTCAAATCAATCTGTGTCTAACTTAATTTGTAACTTGATTTATACCTACAATGTTTGCAGATTAGACAACTGATTAAGAAGCATTGATTTATTTGCGGAAAAATGGACCTTTCAATAAATAGCATTATCACTTTTCACAGAAATTAACACACTATTTCCAAAATATGTAAATTATTCAGTAGATTAATAAAGGAGAGTACCTTCTTTGCAGATAAGCAATTTCAGTGAAGATATTACTTATGACAATTCTGTGACATTTAGAAATTCCTGCACTTATCAGAATATACAAGTGGTAAATTTATACTAAATGATCTCATTATTGTATGTAGGGTGCAGTTTATTTAAAGATAGATATTATTCATGAAATAGCATGCTAGTTTAGCTTTGAAATCATCTCAAATGTAAATAAAGTTAATTGTTTTATAAAAGACAAATATGTGGCTCATTTCACGTACCAAGACTGTGTATTGTCATTATAAACTTGAATAATGTAAGCTGTACTTTTTAAAACTAAAGTTCTTCATGTGTTTTGCCCCAGATGATGAAAACCAACTTCTGTCCTCAGATTTAAAACTGAGAGCACAGGCAATTTTAAAAATCCTGTATTTTCTTTTTATTGCTTAGAACCTAAGCAATAAAAAAAAATTAATTTCTCACCAACTTCATTCACCATTTTACATTTAAAATTGAATATAAATGTAATAACTAGCTATAAGTTGATTTTATTTGTTTTTGTCACCCAAAAGATATCATTAGAATTAACTGATTTTTTTTTTTAATTACAGTGAAAGTGGCTTTCACATTGGGCTGAAATTATAGACCAAGAACAGCTACATCTTTTTGAAAATACTATTTTGAAGGTTTCCAACTTGGTCAGGTGATCTCTGCCCCTTCCCAACCATCAACATGCAAAGGAGCGGATTAGAGAATGGGGTCAACTCTGTTCACTGAAAGAACAGTTACATTCAGTCACCATTTGCTATACCCACATCTTCACCCACACTTATTTTCAACTCTCTTAAGCCATTTTTTGCCCCTACCACCACTGAATGTCCTTTGACAAGGATGAAAATGACTAACCTCATCATTAGTATGGACTCTTTTCAGTATGCATCTCACTTCTCCTCTCTATAAATGAACATTGTAGAAGACTCCTTTCTATTTGGAACTCTTCTTTGAACTTGCAAAACACCACCTTCATTTATTTCTTCTTACTCTTTGGTAATTCCTTCTCCATCTCTTCTCTGAGCTGCTTTCATTTTTCTCAACCCCTTAGTGTTAGTGGGCCCCCACAAGTCTAGCCCTGGATTTCTTCTCAACCTTCTCGGATAATATCATTAACTTCTAAGCCTTCTATCACCATATATATGGTTCCCAGGCTTTCTTCTCCCATTTATTTATGAAATATTTATGAGCACTTTCTATATACCAGACTTTCTTCTGGGTGATGGGCATTAGGTCATATGCTGTCACCTGCCTCTTTCAAAGGCATCACAAATCCAATATCTCAAAAATAATACTTTTAGCTAAAATCTGCTTGCTCTTAGATTTCTTTTCGTGGAAGCTGGTGCCATCCATTCATCCAGACCCCAACAGAATTAACCTAGTTTCTTCTTTCTCATGTCCACCAGTGAGTGAGCAGTCAATTTGATCTCCTTTATGTTTTGTATTTGTTGTTTCTTCTTTGCTCCTGCAGTATCTTATTATTTCTGTTGTTTCTGAAACTTGCTCTGTGTCTACTTTCAAAACCTTCCAATTCATCTTCCACAGTACTATTTTGCAAAAACATCAATTTAATGTGTTGTTTACTGCTATAGTGTGAATGCCCCCTCCCAAACTCATGTTGAAATTTAATTGCTATTGTGATGATATTAAGAGGTGGGGCCATCAAGAGATTACAAGGATATGAGGGCTCTGCCCTCATGAACGGATTAATGTTGTTTTGCAAGAGCGGGTTCATTATCATGAGAGTCCATTGTTATAAAAGTAAGTTCTGCTCATGGAGATAGAGAATAGAAGGATGGTTACCAGAGGCTAGGAAGAGCAGTAGTGGAGGAGGTGGGTGTGATTAATGAGTATAAAAAAAATAAAAATAGAAAGAATGGGCCAGGTGCGGTGGCTCACGCCTGTAATCCCAGCACTTTGGAAGGCCGAGGCAGGTAGATCACTTGAGGTCAGGAATTTGAGACCAGCCTGGCCAATATGGTGAAAACCCCATCTCTACCAAAAATACAAAAAACTAGCCGGGCGAGGTGGCAGGAGCCTGTAGTCCCAGCTACTCAGGAGGCTGAGGCAGGAGAATGACATAAACCCAGGAGGCGGAGCTTGCAGTGAATTGAGATCCGGCCACTGCACTCCAGCCTAGGAGACAGAGGAAGTTTGTGTCTCAAAAAAAAAAAAAAAAAAAAAAAAAAAATACAAAAATAAGCCAGATATGGTGGCAGGCGCCTATAGTCCCAGCTACTCAAGAGGCTGAGGTAGGAGAATCACTTGAACCTGGGAGGTGGAGGTTGCAGTGAGCCAAGATCATGCCACTGCACTCCAGCCTGGATGACAGAGCAAGACCAAGAAAGAAAAGAAAAGAAAAAAGAGAAGAGAAGAGAAGAGAAGAGAAGAGAAGAGAAGAGAAGAGAA
>NW_022300975.1:3880994-3964140 GCF_002776525.5 Piliocolobus tephrosceles | reverse complement strand
AAGAGAAGAGAAGAGAAGAGAAGAGAAGAGAAGAGAAGAGAAGAGAAGAGAAGAGAAGAAAGAGGTAAGACCTAGTATTTTGATAGCATAAAGGGGGATTATAGCCAATAATAATTTAATTGTACATTTTAAAGTAACTAAAAGAGCATAATTGGATTGTTTGTAACACAAAGGATAAATGTTTGAGGGGGCAGCTATCCAGTTTTCCATGATGTGATTATTACACATTGCATGCCTGTACCAAAATATCTCATGAACCCCATAAATATATACGCCTACTATATACCCACAAAAATTTTTTTGAAAAGGCAAGTTTGACCCTCTCCTGCTGGTTTGCTCTCACTTTCTCTTGCCTTTCTGCCTTCTGGTATGGGATGGTGCAGCAGAAAGATCATCACCATATGCTAGTGCCATGCTCTTGGATTTCCCAGACTCTAGGACAATAAGCCAAATAAATTTCTGTTCATTAGAAACTATCCAGTCTGTGGTATTCTGTTATAGCAACATACAATGCGTTAAGACACTTGGTGATCATATTATTTATGAAAGCCTCAGAAAAACATCTAAACCCCTTAGCAAAATATAGAAGACATTTCATTGCTAGTTGTAGGAAATAATAGCTACACTTTATCAGTGCTTACTGCATGCCATTGTGCTAAAGCTCTAAAAACACAATTTATTGTTTATTTTCAAAAAATCTGTGAGAAAGAGGGTGAAATCATTATCCCCATTTTAAACATGATGAAATAGAGAATCTGAGAAATTAAATAATTGCTTAAAGTCACAAGCTACTAAGTGTCAGATGTGAGGTTCACCCAAATCTCCTGTCTCCCAGGCCCATGCTCTTAATCACAGTGCTGGACGACCTCCCTTGTTGCTCTAGGTCCATCACTTGCCAGTACTCTCCATTTTAGCCATGGCAATTCCTTTGGAAGATTCCAACATGCTTATCCAGGCTGCCACCCAGAATGTCTTTTCTTACTTGTACTCTTGTAGAAAACACTGAATCCTCTCAAGCACTTTATAAGGAATCGTTTCTAAATCTGCTCTGAAAGCAATTTCTAAGAACTTTCTAAAATGCCACAAGCAGTAACAGGCTTTGGTGTCATTTCATAGCCTCCTGATGTATACGATATTTGGGGGTAGCTCTTACTTGGCACAAATAGAGACAGAACATTTCTTAAAGGAGCCCCATTAATTTATATTTATAACTCATAAAGTAGGTAATAATCTTGACCAATAGCTTTGGCAGATGATAACAGCACAGGCAAATAGCCTTCAAAAATGAACACATATACATGTATACACTTACAAAAGTAAATGTGAACTAATTTGGGGGGTACTATATGCAAGCAAAAGAACATTATCTTTGGAGTCAGACCCACTTGGATTTAAAATTTTCTACCACTTACCATATATATATTCTAGGGTGTGATACTTAGCCCTCTAAGCCTCAGTTTTTCCATTTTTAAAATAGGAGTGAAATGACTACATCATAGGGCTTTGTGAGCATTAAATGAGAAAATGCTTATAAAGATCCCAACGTGGCTCCTGGAAGAGAAACATTTTAGTTGCTTTCCAAACCTCATTTCTCCCCTTTCCTCAGTGCTGCAACTCAAAAACGCCAGCATCAACTATACTACAGACTCTTTAATGAGATCTCATGGGACAACCAAAATATGTCATGTCTACTATTTTACTGTACCCTGAAGAAAATCTAGACTGCCACATTTAGTGACTGGAGATGGCAGGAAGTTGAAGGGTTCATTCAAAAAGACCTGGTAGATCTTTTGTATGAAAAGCTGTCAAATATCACGACATCTCCTACTCATGATCAATTTATATCTGCATTACTACAATGGAAGAATCCTCTGCTTCACAGAAGCATTGAAGATAACCCAGACACTCTTAGAGAAACATTGGTGGGTGACCCTACGCCACTCATTAAGCACTCTTCTGCACAGAGCCTGTGGTGGACACCACACAGGCAGTTAACAGAGCTTTTCTCCATGAACTTGAAGTATGCAATTAAATGAGAGAGAGGAGAGAGAAACACACACAGAGAGAGAGAGAGAGAAAGAGAGAGAGAGAGAGAAGCAGTCTCCCCAGCTTTGTCTCTGAACTTGAAAGTATTCTGGGTGGTAACAACCAGCAGGACTTCTGGCAGAAGTGGTGGAATCTTTGGGAGTTCGGAAGCACCAAATTGAGACTAGTATGTATGACTGTGTGGCAGCTGCAAACCCCACACAATGAGCATGTTGGCAAGTCATGCAGAAAATAGAGCCAGGAATAATACTGAGCAGCAGCAGAGCCTCGAAACCTGATCATTCCTCCACGTATTTTAAACATATGTTTAGGCCGGCAGGGGTCACAGGGACAGCTGAAAAGCCCCTTCTGAAGCTGTCAGAGACAACATTGGTAAAAGCCTCTTGATGCCTGAAAGTGCCAATAAGGGTGTTTTCCTCTCATGTGAGCATGAAATGTGCCTGAGAGAATGCAGCATATAGACCCAGAGGTCTATATGCTCAAGAAACGCAACCAAGAGACCAGGATATTTCCCTTGGGCCAGGCCACCAGTCCGACTCCTGCTACAGCCACAGAAGCCGAGAACTAGGCTGTCCCATTTCCCCACAAGTCCCTTAGGGAAACACGGAACTGTAGCTGGAACACCTCAGCTTCCAAGCTCTAAACAAAACACCAGGCCATCTGTCTTACATAGCATATCTCAATAAACATGATTTAGAATGCATAATTTGGTATTTCTAAACTATATAACCAAATAAATTCCTGTTACTGGCAAAAGAGCAGGAGCACCACAGGAGTAACTGCATAGAGAGTTTATCATAATTGTGTCTCTGCAAGTTTACTGAATGATCACTTTCCTCATTTGCCCCTTTCTTTTGCTAAAATATTTTGCAAACTAATAATACACCATTGTTGTGGCCCTGTTAATATAATAATTGTACAATCTTACCTTAAAAAGAAACTTGGCCAAAAACAAATGAAAGCACTTAAAAAATAAAGCAATCTTTTTTTCTTTTCTTTTCTTTTCTTTTTTTTTTTTTTTTTTTTTGAGACGAGTGCTCACTCTGTCACACAGGCTGGAGTGCAATGGTGTGATCTTGGCTCACTGCAACCTCCACCTCCTGGGCTCAAGCGACTCTCCTGTCTCAGCCTCCCGAGTAGCTGGGATTACAGGTACCCACCACCACACCCAGCTAATTTTTGTATTTTTAGTAGAGACAGGGTTTTACCATGTTGGTCAGGCTGATCTCAAACTCCTGACCTCAGGTGATCCACTTGCCTCAGCCTCCCAAAGTGTTGGGATTACAAGCATGAGCCACCGCGTCTGATCCATTCCTTCTAAATAATTTAAAGTGAAATGGATATGTCATAAAAATTCACAGCTACAAGTGACACCAAGTCAGTACCCATATCTCTGAATGAAAGATCCAGTGTCACATTTCAACAAACTAGCACAGAATAATATTGCAAAGACAGATTCCAAAAATCTGTTATGCTGACTTCATAATGAAAAGTTCCTTCTTAGAGTACTTATAAGTAACCATAAATTCAGCTATTATAGAAATCACTGGAAATCCAAGCCTCTTGCCTCTTGCCAATCACAATATCATTGCCCTATTTAATATCGTATGGGTGACACCCAAAATTTAGTCTCTCAAGCCAAAGGGAGGGCAATTATTCTTAGAATCCAGTAAAGTGATTTTGAAAAGCTAAGAGAAACTTCCCTGGGGAGACACAGACATGAGATTAAAGTCAAACCCACACAAGGAAGTTAACAAGATCTCACAAGTCAGAGCATAAAAAGTTTCCTACAGATGGATATGTTACTTTGCAGGACTGTAGTAATCATTTCACTATGTACAATATTTGCTATGTATATCAAAACATCATGTTGTACACCTTAAATATATGTATACAATAAAAAAAAAAAAGTTGGTCAGGCATGGTGGTTCATGCCTGTAATCCCAGCACTTTGCAAGGCCAAGGCAGGTGGATCACTTGAGGTCAGGAGTTCAAGACCAGACTGGCCAACATGGTGAAACCCCGTCTCAACTAAAAATGTAAAAATTAACCAGGTGTGGTGGTAGGTGCCTGTAATCCCAGCTACTTGGGAGGCTGAGGCATGAGAATCACTTGAACCTGGGAGGCAGAGGTTGCAGTGAGCTGAGATCACACCACTGCACTCCAGCCTGGGTGACAAGCAAAACTCAGTCTCAAAAAAACAAACAGTTACCGACAGTGCAGTACTATGGTTCTATCAATAGCACCTCAAGAATAAAAGGTGAGTGTAATGATTGGTCCTGAAATAAGCCTGAAAATGTGAGAATGTATACCCAAAGAGCAAGGATACCAAATGTACATTTATTTCACCAGAACTTTTTTTAAAGAGTGGAGGTTTCCAGTCTGAATCACCTCTTGGGTTACTAAATTGCATAAATTTATCAAACACATTTTCAATTATTGTGCTATATTTACCTCTTTCAAATTTAAAAAAGTATTCCTATTTCTCACATTCTAAAATATAATAACTAAATATATTATCCTTTCCAGTGCTTTTATTGATTGATTTTTCATTTTAACATTCTTCTGTGAGTCTTTCAAAACTGAAAAAAAAAAAAAAAAAAGGTGTACCCTAGTGCTTAAAGCTAAACTATCTGGGTTCCAGTCCCAGCTCTGGCACTACTGATTAGATGGAGTCCTTGAGCAGGTAACTTTACCTCTCTGTACTTCAAACCCCTTACGTTTAAAATAGGGTCATAATAACAGCTTTTATTATTGTTGTGAGGACTTTAAACAGGTTGAAACAGGCAGAACTTCAGGAACAGCACCCGGTACATCATTACATTCCCTATGCTATGATCATTATGAATGTCGATCTTTTACATCTGGTCTTAAAATGGTTAGTATTTTCTGGAGAATGAATCTCTTCTACTTGTTCATTTTACCTATTATTACCATGTTTAGCCTGGCTAGATCTCAAAAAAAATTTAGTTTCAACAGATCATTTGGAGGCCAAATGTATAAAGAGTTAACTGAATTAGGAGAACCTGCTCCAACCAGACAAAAGATAAGCAAAGGGAAGGATGAACATGTGCTATGATGGCTGGCTGCTTAAAGAGAAGAGCCAAACGAGTCTGAACAGAAATATTAGCAGACAAGAAAGCTCTATTTTCTGATATTATTCCAAATAAACAATGGAATTTTTTTTTTTCCTTTGAAGAATCCAAGAATGGCTTAGAAAATTGTCACATTTCATCATATTACAGTATTTGTTACTAAGCAAAATATTTTCTAGTGATGAATAACACTAGAAGTTAACAGAGAAGCTGTCTCCTCAGAACTACAAAATTTTTCTTTCTTATAATTCACAAATGTTTCAATAATATTGTTTTTTTTTTTTTTAAACTCTTGGATTTACTCTCCTGTAGAGAATAGCACGTTTTCTCCGTGTCTCATCAGGATGGTGGGAACAGCAGCCACTGAAAATTCTGCCCACAAATATTCATAAACGTACCATCCTGATATAGATATACCCTTCACAGTTGTCAAAGCACCTTCACTTACATTATCTCATGTAATCTTCACAATGATGAAACAGGAGCGGGGAGGAATATTTTTCCAATAAAAGAGAAACTGAAGCCCAGATAGATGGTTTCTCTGGTTTCTGATGCAATTGCTTCCTCTACCGATGTGTTCCCAAGACAGACCAGGAACCTTACTTCCAGGCTGCACCCATGATCACTACACAAACTGCAGTGTTATTACTATCCCCTACCTGTGATCTATCTCCCTATTTCATCTCAGTGACAAAACTTCCTGGCCTATGTAGCTCGTTAAATCTTAACCCAATGCCAGAGTTCCCAAAGTAAGATTGTCAGGGGGGATTTAACCTAAGTCTTTCCACCAACTTATTGTTAGTTACATACATCTGCCCCAACAGATGATGATATTAGAAACCAAAATAACAATAATAACAATAATAATAGCAACTCTCAGGTAGCACTATGATAGACTTTTTATTTACATTATATTTATCCTCAAAACAATCCTAAAAGGTAAATTATTAGTACTCTTATTTTATACATGAAGAAACTGGGTCTCCAGGAAGTTGAGAACTTTAGTGGGGCCACAGAGCTGATATGAAAGCCAACTTCAGCTGTATTCAACGTGCACCCACTCTTCATAACGGTGCATTGTTTTAAATCTCTGAATTCCCAATATCTGGCACGATGTCTACCACGTTGTTACTGCTCATTGACAGTGTTAGTAATTAAAGACAGAACCAATGTATTAGTCTGTTCTCACACTGCTGATAAAGACATACCCAAGAGTGGGTAATTTATAAAGGAAAGAGGTTTAATGGACTCACCGTTTCATATGGCAGGGGAGGCCTCCCAATCATGGCGGAAGACAAATGAAGAGCAAAGGGATGGCTTACATGGTGACAAGCAAGAGAGAGCTCGTGTAGAGAAACTCCCCTTTATGAAACCATCAGATCATGAGACTTATTCACTATCACGAGAACAGCATGGGAAAAACCCACCCACATGATTCAATTACTTCCCACCAGGTTCCTCCCATGACATGTGGGGATTATGGGAGCTCCAGTTCACAATGAGATTTGGGTGGGGACACAGCCAAACCATATCAACCAAAATGAGATGTACATTCTCCTGACTGCATTGGAAATCTCAGTTTTCCTAGTTGATACTTACTGCCAGTTTTCTCTCCTGTGGGAGCTATCTTGCATTCCTCTTAATTCCGTGGCCTGGAGGAGTTGGTGTTGTGTATTCTACACTGCTGCTGCCAAAAAATTGCCCTTCACCAGCCGTGAGCATCCTCCGCTGAGGCACACTTGCTCCCTTATGCACTTTCCTACTTCTTTATCACCACCATCTGATGAACTCCAGGACACCTCCTCAATTCCTTAATAGCTCTAGCACCTAAGACAAAAATCTACAGCTCCTCATCTGCCACCACAGTTTTCTTGACCTTCTCAATGTCAAACAACTACAACTGTGATCCACTTCAGCCACTTTGCAGACTATCATCTCTTGGAAATGCCCCAGCTTGACAGTTTTCATCTATCTATCTCCCTTCTCTGGCCTCGACCACTCATCTCTCCTTTATTGAACCTGATCATTTTTCTTCCACTTTCTTCAACAATCTGCAGCCTAATAAACCAATCTCCTGCTTCCCTCACACCTTTGCTCTTTCCTTCACCACAACTCTATTCCCTCTACTACAAATACGCTCAATCTTTCATCACCTACAAAATCTTTCCCATAAGCCTACTCAAAATCAATTGTTCTTCTATATCTGCCCTTAATACTTGTCCATTTAGTTGAAACTTATAATCTGAGTAAGTCCATATGTAGAAATTTAGCCTTGTAGAAATTTACTCCAAAACTATACAAAAAGGCATAAAAATACAATTACAGGTATGACCTCTGCATCTTTCTGTGAAAATGCTTGAAATACCAGGAAAAAATGATGACATAACAATATCTCTTCACATTAGCAACTTGTTATCCAAATACAAGCAGATCAGGATAACTGGCCAGCCCATATGCAGAAGATTGAAACTGGACCACTTCCTTACACCATATACAAAAATCAACTCAAGATGGATTAAACACTAAATGTAAAACCTAAAACTATAAAAGACCTGGAAGATAACCTAGGAAATGCCATTCTGTACATCAGCCCTGGCAAAGATTTCATGACAAGCATGCCAAAAGCAACTACAACAAAAACAAAAATTGACAAATGGGACCTAATTAAACTAAAGAAATTCTGCACAGCAAATGAAACTATCAACAGAGTAAACAGACAAGGTACGGAATTAGAGAAAATATTTGCAAACTATGTATCCAACAAAGGTCTAATATCCAGAACCTATAAGGAATTTAAACAAATTAACAAGCAAAAAACAAACAACCCATTAAAAACCGGTCAAAAGACATGAACGGACACTTCTCAAGAAGACATATACACAGCCAGTGAGCATATGAAAAAATGCACAACATCACTAATCATTATAAAAATGCACATCAAAACCACAATGAGATACCATGTATGTGAGAATAATTATTAAAAAGAATAAGAATTATTAATAAGAATAGTCAGAGTGGCTATTATTAAAAAGTCAAAAAATAACAGATGCTGGCAAGGTTGTGGAGAAAAGGGAACACTTACACACTGCTGTGGGAATGTAAATTAGTTTAACTATTGTGGAAAGCAGTGTAGCAATGTCTCAAATAACTTAAAACAGAATTAACATTTAACCCAGCAATCCCATTTGGGTATATACCCAAAGGAATATAAATCACTCTACCATAAAGACACATGCACACATATGTTCACTGCAGCACTATTCACAATAGCAAAGACATAGAGTCAACCTAAATACCCAGTAACAGTCAGTAGAACAGATAAAGAAAATGCAGTATATATACACCATGGAATACCATAAAGCCGTAAAAAAAGAATGAGATCATGTCCTTTGCAGCAAGATAAATGGAACTGGAGGTCATTATCCTAAGCAAACTAACACAGAAACAGAAAACCAAATACTGCGTGTTCTCACTTACAAGTGGGAGCTAAATACTGAGAACACATGGACACAAAGAAGGGAACAGCAGACGCCGGGCCTACTTGAGGGTAGGAGGAGGGAGAGGATCAAAAAACTACCTATTGTATACTATGCTTGTTACCTGTGTGATGAAATAATCTGTACACCAAACTCCAGTGATATGCAAGTTTTCTGTATAACAAACCTACACATATACCCCTGAACCTAAAATAAAACTTAAAAATTAAAAATAACTAAATAAAATAATATTGGTTTGAAAGACAAAAAAATTTTTAGAAAAATACAAGCAATCACCTTTAAATTCAGGTTGGTAACTCTTTCTAGATTCACTTGATTCTGTTTTCTTAAGTCTCATGGAGAAGAGCTGCTTTCAGTGTTTTCCAAGGACCAATCCTTCCTTTGTGCTTAGCCAGCATGAAACAGTCTCTTTGAACTTACGGTACATGAAAGTCTGACGTGTTGCTGCTCTCTTGTAGTAACATTTCTCCAAACTATGTTTTTATCATTTCTGATGAAAGTATGTGTTCTTTCTCAGATATAACTCAGCTTAAAAATAAAAATACATACATTTATGCCTTAAAAATGGGGTACTGTTACTTTAAACTACAAGCCTATTGATATTTAGGCAAGAAAATCTTTGATGAAAAAGAAATCAAAATTCTTAAGTTTTGGAGTAAAATAGGAAGTTCTATCTTATATCTTTAGATAATTAAATTAAAAAATTTTGATGTGAGATACAAAATTTAAAGATTCTCATATGAATGTTCTATATTCATGTGGATTCATGTATATTTATATTTTACTTATTTAAATGTATATTTATATTTATTAATAAATATTAATATAAAATATAAATAATAAATATTTATTTATAGTTATTTTATTTACATTTATTATATTATGAGGCAAACATAATCAGGAATGCTGCAAAAAAAGAATGCTTTTTTAGTCAAGTTACTATGCCATGCCTGTTACTTTAGAACAATATTAAATCCAAAAGAAGATTTCATTTATATCAGTAAATATAAAATTATTCCTTGGTTCCTATCAAATAAATACCATACACCCTAAATGAACATCTATTGAGAATATAGCAACTGTTCTCTAAGATTGGATCCATCTTCCTCTTCTCTATGATTTACCTCCAGGGGGCAGTACAGTTTCGATGATGGGTTCTGGAATTTGACCACCCTAGCTAGAATCTCTGCCCTGTCAGTTTCAGTTATATAAACAAGGACAACTTATTTAACCTGAGCCTTAGTTCCTCATGCATAAAATGAAAAAGAATAGAACCTACTTCATAGGATTGTTATAAGAATGAAATGAGAAAATGTCCAGTATATAACAAGTACTCCTTCAACATTTGTTATGATTTATTAGCATTATATTAGTTTTCCCTGTGACATCATCATTAAACATAATTTATTAAACCCATCTATTTTAAGCACCTAATGCATGTAAGGCACTGTCGGTTATGATGCTAAAAATACAACACAATCCCTCTTCTCCATAAATTCTGTCAGGTGGGGAAAAACACACATATAAATTATAAATAGAACAATACAGTAAGACCAATATATGAAGTACTGCAAAAGTACAAGGAGGGTAGATGTCATTACCTCCAACAGGCTAAAAAAAAAATAAGGGGCTTCTTATCATTGCTAGAGGATGAGTACATGGATCAAATCAAGTTGGAAATGAAAATGCCCACCTCCCAGTCTCCTTCCCCTTAACGCTCCACCTGGCCTTGGGCACCATTCTTAGCTGTTGGACAAAGGCATATGACCTAGGCTCAACCAATTAGACGCTCTTGAGTAGACCTTTGATTCTTGAGAGACAGAGATGACAAGTTGCTGGAAGAGTCAGAGATATTCTTGGCCCCCATAGCAGAGGCCAGAGGCTAGTGGCCAGCAGTACGCTGGTGTGTTGCCAGAAGCAGCACTTGAAATGGCAGCAGGAATAGTGACTGATCCTCAACAGGCTGCTTCAATGGCGTGATCTCTGCTGGATCCTCAGCTGTTTACCCTCCCTTGATTTCCAATCTCTTTCTAAATCTGATCTCTAGTCCTCTCACCAATTTGTAAGAAACTCAATATCCTTCCCACAAATTATTTTTCTGCCTATGTTGGACAGAGGTTTTCTGTTATTTGCAGCTAAGAACCCAGACTGGTACCTTGAGTCATGAAGTAAAACTTTCCAGTCTCATTGGGACACTGTCTCCAGCTTTCCAAATGACCTCTAATTGCCACTTTCTTCTATGTTAATTAAGATACTATTATGTTGCCTATTTCAGTGTAAACGGACTTCTTGATTGTGACATTTTATCTTAGCAAAACGTGTATCACAGAAAGTATTGTCTACATTTTCATTTAGCAAAAGAATCTAGTGTTTCTACTTGCCACAAAAAAAAAAAAAAATTCTATTATTCATCCCTTCCACATAAGACTCCCCTACTCTTCTTTTTGTGATAAGCAATGAAGAAGAAAGAAAATAACGTACAGGGAGGAACAATGCAAGGAAGTGAAGAAACAAGGAATCATTTATTGGTTTCCTGTAGAAATCAACAAGCCACTCTTATGTTTGTATTCCTCTTAAGTTGATCTAATTGGCATTTTTGTAAAAAGTCAAATATCAGCAACTAGTTGCTTGAAGTAGAAGTTTCAGACACAGGCACATCTCAGCCTGTGGACCTCTGCTGGAGGATGAACAGGTGAAAAGGATTGAGTTGAAAATGCCCATTCCTCTAGGAGGCTCTCAAGGACCAACAGGTAGAGAAACAACTCTTGGAGAATCTCTTATGTGGACACAGTAAAGAGAAAGATCCTGTACCCTGAACTACTACTGAAAAAAGAAAGATTAGCTGTCTTTCATTATTTGCACTGTAGGGTATACAGGCAACAAAACCCAGTGAGAACATTTAATAGAACATTGTCACTTTCATATCCCCAAATTTCTTCCTTGCCCTTTATCACTTCCCAGCTGTCTCCAGATTTTATTTTGTATCCATTTGAGCTATGAGGTCAGAGTTAAGCCTTCAGGAATGTGTCTCTCTATAGGCAGAAACCTGACTCTTCCTGAAAAAACCCTTAGTAGACCTTGGGAAAATTGCAGTTGCTATCACATGTACAGAGAGAGCTTTTGCAGTCACTGGACTTTAAATGTTCTTTTTGTTGGACTGCCAAAAGGTTACTGCTCCCTTGAGAACTGAGCCAGTTCCTCTAAACCCCTCCCACTGACTCATATGTTTGTCTGGCTGCAGCTGCTAAAAAAGATGGGAATTTAAAAGCTGCTACACAAGTGCAAAAGCAATCACCAAAACAGTGGCAATATCCTTAGGTCTTGGACTGAAAATATCCATACTGAGAAAGGCATAGGGTTGGGAGAAGAACATTAGATACAAAATACTGGAATACAGAATGGATAAAGATGAAAAGAAACAGGAAGGAAATCACGGGGTTCTCAGGGCTGGAAATTATTTTCTTCTGTGACCTTGCTAAAGGCCATCTCATGGATTTATTTTTTCGGCCCTGTGGTTAAGTTTTCTTTGACCTAGATTTACATGGAAGCTGGTATTGATAAGTTGTCCACCATTGCAATGTTATAATCATAGTTTTCAACAATGCTGAGAGAACTTAAAAGGTATGTTATCATCATTATTATTTCCTCATTACTTCCATCCTAACAGTATCCCAGTTGGTATTTCCTAGGCAAAGTAAACATTTCTTAGCTCTCAAGTTCTTGTATACAAATCTCATGTTTCATTCGGCAGAGCCCTGAAAACATTGATAAGCCAGTACTGTTGTCATTCGGGACTCTAACACCATTTCTGCAGCCTCTCTTCACCCCTCCCCCTTCTATACTGAGAAGTGTTCTCAAGTTTTCCCATCTTTGCCATCAATCAGGAAAGTGATCTAATAAGCACTGATCCAAAGTGTGATGGAGAAAGGGTACTTCCATTCTCGGCAATTATTCACCTTCAAAAAGAGACAAAGGGAAATGATGATGGTCACCACACAGAAATTGCTAATAATAGGACTTATATTCAAAAGTTTGGGAGAGAATTAGATAAGGGAAGCCTTCCTAGAGACCTCTCAAATAACACTGTCGAGACACATAGAAGGTACGGCTCTCTAAAATACTGAAATGTTTTCCATGGATGCCTGTTACATTACAAATCCTGAACAGCTCATTTAATCCAAAAACAGCTGTAACACTATTTGCTGCACCCATTTAACCCATGTGAAAGCCCGTGCCCATAGATCAGAAATGTTATCTTTAGTGTTAGAGAATGCTCTGTCTTACCAGAATCTGTCTCTTTCACAACCTTTCTTCACCCATTATAAAAGCAGGGTGTTCTTTCATAAGGTTTATTCATCCTAAGAGAGCACTTGAGAATTCCACTAACTGTACCTCACTTTCTTGTTGTGGCTGTAACCCTGTCACCACCTAACCCATTATTTTGCATGAAATGTCTCTGACAATACGTACATAATCCACAGGCAACTCCATTTGATGTTGTCTTTAGATCTTGCTTAGAAGGGTCTTGTCAATATCTCCATGGATTTATTTTCTGCCAATTTCTCTGTGTATTTCCACAAAGATCTGAAACTATTTATAAACTGTTTCACTTCCTGGAAAGTTTTTGTGACTCCAAGGAAACTTCTAAGGTTTTAGAGCATCACTTTGAAACTGGCTGCTTTGGCCCTGACCCTACTGTTGTGATTCTGGGGGAAAATGTTCCAAAAACTCATGTTTAAATAATCTCAGCTAAATTGCTTATGTTATTTCATAAAATCATTCCTCTGCAGCAAAACTGTAAACACTTAGAGGGTAGGAAATATGCCTGCCATTTGTTTGTTTGTCTGTTCACTCTTTTTTTATGAGTGATTACCATCATCGTCATCATCCATCCCAATGCCTACCACAGCTCCTCTGCATACAGTGGGGACACAACAACATTCAGGTAATGGATACTGAACTGGGGCATTCAATATTCACGGCTGTGTCTTTGTAGGCCGAACATTTTTGTCTATACAGACAAATGAAAATGGAGATGTTAAAAGAGCTTGGTCTATGAAATACAAACTGACACTTGTCTCCTAGCTAAGAAATGTATCAGTGTAGAGCTGGTGAGGAATTATACTATTCACTTTCTAGAACATTGGCTACCGACACTCCAACTTGTCATCAAATAGTTATACATCTCAAGGAGCTAGGTCTTTTTGCCCTTTTAAATCTCCAGTGAAGATGTAGAACAGAACTTTATGTTTCACATTCTTTATTTAGATGCGTTATAGCATCAGATGTTTTTTTCTGCCCTCTTTTTTACTTTAGCCATTACTTCTCACAGTAGTGTTTGGAATATAAGCACACAAGAATTAACTTATTGCTAAGCTTTTTAACTTAAGCTGTTATTACTGATTAGCCATCATTCTTGGTGTACATTTAAGAATTTTGACTTTAAATGTTACTTTTTAAAATGTAAAATTGCCCTTGTTAGAGTAACCTATGGATCAGCATTCAGTAAGGTGTTGCCTGCAAATATCTAGTCCTTTTTTGTGTGTTTTAAAATACAAATAAATCATTAGACTTAATGGCTATTGGACAAGTTAAATCCACTTTTACCTCATTATAATAGTTACATTTTCAACCCTATTTTAAATGGGGTTTACAAGACTCCAGGGCCTAGATTGGATCTTAATTTTGAGTAGTAACTTTAGGACATGGCTTGGCTCTTTCATGCAATATTAATGAGGAATATATATTTGTATATGTATATACTTGTGTATTTGCATAGATATGTATTCATAGTCAAGATTTTGTTGATGCACTCCTATGAAGATCATCTGTCTCACCTGAATCCCAAACAGATCCAGATCCCTTTAAGTATAACAGAAAGCAAACTGCTTACAGAAATTTAAAAAAAAAAAAAAAAAAAAAAAAAAAAAAATTCAGCATTGAGTGCTTCTTCAGGCCCAGGTACTCTGATTCTCCTAACAACCATACTAGGTGGCCACTATTATTCATATTTGATAAAAGAAGAAACTGTATCACAGAGGAGTTATTTTCTCCAGCTCTAATGGCTAGTAAGTAAAAGAGCAAAAACTGCTGGACTACAAAGCCAGTACTCTTTCCACTACACCAGACTTTCAGAGGACACAACTGAGAATCACAACAAAGAAAACTGCTTGCATAAAACTCTGTGACCCTACAAAGTGCTTGCAAATATTTTCTTGGAAGAATAAAACTCAATTTCCCACAAATACAATACTAATGTTTTTGTCACAAGCTAGAACACAAAGCTTGTTTTGCCTAAAATGTGTTTAAATAAATCACACTTTAGGATTAAAAACATAATAATAGTACTGCTAATGTCCATATATTTCAATCTAAGTGTCTTACCCTGTGGCCATATCATAAACCTCGCCAAGTACTCTTTCTCAAAATACAATCACGGAATATGAGAATTAGCAGTAACCATATAAAAGGATGGCCAACCCTCTTAGTTTTCCCAGGACTTTGGGGGCTCCCAGGACAAGGGACTTTCAGTTTTAAAACAGAGACTAAAAAGATTCCTAGGACATTTCACTGCTGAAACTGGGAAAGTACCAAGCAAGCCAGGACAAGTTGATCATCCAGCAAACCATCTGGTCTAACCTCCTCATTTCACAGGTGAGGAAGCCAAGATTCATAGAAAACACATGTGTTCATAGAAAAAACACATGCCACTTCTATACTTCTTCTCTTTTAGTCTTTATACAGATTCATTCAGCCTTCAGATATCCAGTAATTTCCCAGACTTAGTTACTAGTTTAATTGCTCATCATTTTCCACTATCCATTAAGATTTGTGTGTCAGGGACCAAATCTGTGTTCCCTTTGTATTTTCAGCACCTAGTCCAGTGCCTGACTCAGGGTACGCAACTTGATGTATGTTTGTTGATGGAAAAGAAGATGGAAAGCTGAGAGCTGCAGTAGGTAACATCTTTACCAATTATTTGTTCCTTTATTTCCTATATTTTATCTAATAGGCATGTATCACTTTATAATAAAAAATAAAAGGCACTTTTAAAAGAAAAATTATCACTGTCCTGTGTTCCCCTGATTAACCAGAGGAATGCTGATTCAGGAGGTGAAGATCATGCCATAGGATAAATTACTGTCTTAAGTGTCCTGCTTGCCAAGGTTTCTGCCGACAGTGCAACACCCGTGCATTGTATTCTCCTCCCTCACTGTCCCTCACCTGTTGTCCTCACAAATTATTTGTGAAGAAAAAAAAAAGACAGAGCGAGCAATCCAGCGAATAGATCCCAATCCTTGATTTATTACTGTATCACTGAATGGCCCCAGTTCCTGTTCATATTGAAACTTGAACTGACAGTGCAATGTGCTTAAAAATGGATGTAGCATTTGAGATATGAGATTTCAAAGCGGGGAGTTTTTCTCCAGCTGTGCTGCATCTCCACACTTGCCAAAATGCTTATGTTTCCACTTGGTGCTGCCGAGTTACATTTTCCCTCTTAAAAAGAAGAGAACCATGTGCCAGAACTCATTAAGAAATAACCCAGTAATCAGGCTGGTTCCCAAGTAGCTTTTTGACACCAAGTAACTTTCTTTGATCAGTAGAAATGGTACATTATACTCACTATAAACCTTCAAGTGGTAGACACTGCCAAGAAATTCCAAGAGATGAAAACACCAGAATTTTGAAGTTGACCCACAACTGTTTCTTTATTTCACAGTACACTGTAATTCAAAGAGTTTCATTCATTTTGAAAGTGTTTCTACCCCCACTTAAAAACATCCTTTTTCATTTTCCCCCCTCCTTGAAACTCACAGAGTATCATTGTCCTATAACTTGAAACTGTGCCCTAGAATTATTTTATTACAGTGCACAAGTAGATGTCCAGAGATCCAAAGACTACAGTTTGTTACTTGATGGTGCACGAAACCACATAAATGTTGCTATGTGTTCAGCTTCTTCACTCTCAGCCCTTGCTTGCCTGCTCATTTCCAAAGTTTAAAATAAGCAGAGAATGTAGACTGGCAGAGAAAAAAATCCCATCATCAAAGGACAGTATAGAGACTGAATGTTTGATATGTAGGAAAGGTAACTCTACTCTTACTTTAAGAAAGGCTATGAGAGGTTTGTGTGTATTTTCTTTAGTAGACCAGGGATATTTTTAGCATCCATTTGTAAGGCCACTTTCTTCTGCTCTACTGGCTACTTTCCTTAGAATTGCCAAGCACAACAAACCCCAAAACCATAGTTCCCCTTACGACAGCTCTGATTAGCTCAATGCCAAATACAATCAGAACAGCATTCAACCATTTGGGCAGAAAACACAGAAACTCTAGCACAGGCATACCTCACTTCATTGCCCTTCCTTTTACTGCTCTTCACAGAAAACAGCATTTTTTGATTTTTAAAAATTGAAGTTTTGCACCAAACCTGCGTCAAGCAAGTCTATCAGCACAAATTTTCCAATTGCATGTGCTCACTTCATGTCTCTGTGTCACACTTCAGCAATTCTCAAAATATTTCAAACATTTTCATTGCAATTATATATGTTGTGGTGATCTGTGATAAGCAATCTTTGATGTTACTACTGTAATTGTTTTGGGGCACCATGAATTGCGCCCACATGACAGCAAGCTTTTTTCTGTGTGTGACGGAATCTCACTGTGTGGCCCAGACGGGAGGGCAGTGGTGCAATCTTGGCTCACTGCAACCTCCGCCTCCTCGGTTCAAGTGATTCTCCTGCCTCAGCCTCCCGAGTATCTGGGATTACAGGCACCCACCACCAGGTCAGCTAATTTATGTATTTTTAGTAGAGATGGGGTTTCACCATGTTGGCCAGGCTGGTCTCGAACTCCTGACCTCAAGTGATCCACCTGACTCAGTCTCCCAAAGTGCTGGGATTACAGGCGTGAGCCACCACGCCCAGCCATGACAGTGAACTTAATCAATGTTGTATGTGTTCTGACTGCTCCACCAACTGGTCATTCCTACATCTCTCTCCCTGTCATATAGCCTCCCTTTTCCCTGAGACACAATCTTGACATTAGCCAAGTAATAACCCTACAACGGCCTGTAAGTGTTCAAGTGAAAGAAAGAGTTGCATATCTCTCATTTTATATCAAAAGCCAAAAGCGATTAAGCATAATGAGGAAGACATGTTGACAGCCAAGACAGGCCAAAAAGCTAGGTATTTTGCACCAGTTAACCAAGTAGTGAATTCAAAGAAAAATTTCTTGGAGCAAATTAAAAGTGCTACTCCAGTGAACACACAAATGATAAGAAAGCAAAACAGCAATGTTGCTGATATGAAGAAAGTTTTAATGGTCTGGATAGAAGATCAAACCAGCAATAATATTGCCTTAAGCCAAAGCCTAATCCACAACAAGGCCCTGACTCTCTTCAATTCTATGAAGGGTGAAAGAGGTGAGGAAACTGCAGAAGAAACATTTGATGCTAGTGAAGGTTAGCTCATGATGTTTAAGGAAAAAAAATCTCTATCAAACATAAAAGTGCATGGGGAAATGCTAATATAGAAGCTGCAGCAAATTATCCAGAAGATCTAGCTAAGATTATTGATGATGATGGCTACAGAAAACAACAGATTTTCAATGTAGACAAACCATCCTTCTATTGGAAGAAGATGCCATATAGGACTCCATATGGGCATAGAGAAAAATTTCACATTGCCACTTGCATGTTCCAGGGAGGAGAAATCAACACCTGGCTTTAAGCTTCAAAAAACAGGCTCATTTTCTTGTTAGGGGCTAATGCATCTGGCAACTTGAAGTTGAACCTAATGTTCAGTTACTATTCCAAAAATCCTAGAGCTCTTGAGAATTATGCTAAATCTACTCTGCCTCTGCTTTACAAGTAGAACAACAATGCCTGGATGATAGCACATCTGTCTACGGCATGTGTTGCTGAATATTTTAACCACACTGTTAAGACCTACTGTTCAAAAAAAAAAATTCCTTTCAAAATATTACTGCTCATTGACAAGACACTTAGTCACCCAAGAGCTCTGATAGAGAAATAAAAGTAGATTAATGTTTTCATGCCTGCTTATACAACATCCATTTTGCAGCCCATGGATCATCAGGAGTAATTTTGACATTCAATCTTATTATTTAAGAAATATATTTCATAAGGCTATAGCTGCTATAGATCGTAATTACTCTGATAGATCTGGGCAAAGTCCATCGGAAACACCTTCTGCAAAGGATTCATCTAGATGTCATTAAGAACATTCATGATTCATGGAAGGATTTCAAAACACCAACATTAGCAAGAATTTGGAAGAAGTTGATTCCAGCCTTCGTGGGTGACTTTGAAGGGTTCAATGATTCAATGGAGGAAGTAACCACAGATGGGGTAGAAATAGTGAGAGAACTAGAATTAAAAGTGGAGCTGAAGATATGACAATTGCTGTAATCTCATGATAAAACTTGAACAGACTGGGAGTTGTTCTTATGAATGAGCAAAAGAAATGGTTTATTGAGGCGGAATTTACTCTTGGTGAAGATGCTGAGGGCATGTTAAAATGACAACAAAGGATTTAGAATATTACACAAACTTCCCTGATAAGGCAGTGGCAGGGTTTGAAAGGATTGACTCTAATTTTGAAAGAAGTTCTACTGTAGCTAAAATGCTATCAAACAGCATTGCATGCTACAGAGAAGTCTTTCATCAAAGGGAGTCAACTGATGCAGCAAACATTACTGTTGCTTAAGAAATTGCCATGGCCAATCATTAAAAAGTCAGGAAACAACAGGTGCTGGAGAGGATGTGGAGAAATAGGAACACTTTTACACTGTTGGTGGGATTGTAAACTAATTCAGCCATTATGGAAAACAGTATGGCGATTCCTCAAGGATCTAGAACTAGAAGTACCATATAACCCAGCCATCCCATTACTGGGTATATACCCAAAGGATTATAAATCATGCGGCTATAAAGATACATGCACACATATGTTTATTGCGGCACTATTCACAATAGCAAAGACTTGGAATCAACCCAAATGTCCATCAGTGACAGACTGGATTAAGAAAATGTGGCACATATACACCATGGAATACTATGCAGTCATAAAAAAAGGATGAATTTGTGTCCTTTGTAGGGACATGGATGCAGCTGGAAACCATCATTCTCAGCAAACTATCGCAAGAACAGAAAACCAAACATCGCATGTTCTCACTCATAGGTGGGAACTGAACAATGAGATCACCTGGACTCGGGAAGGGGAATATCACACACCGGGGCCTATCACCCGGAGGGGGAAGCGGGGAGGGATTGTATTGGGAGTTATACCTGATGTAAATGACGAGTTGATGGGTGCTGATGAGTTGATGGATGCAGCACACCAACATGGCACAAGTATGCATATGTAACAAACCTGCACGTTATGCACATGTACTCTAGAACTTAGAGTATAATAAAAAAAATAAATAAATCAATAAATAAACAGGAAAAAAAGAAATTGCCATGGCCACCGCAACCTTCAGCAACCATCACTCTGATTAGTTAGCATTCATCAACATCAAGGCAAGACCTTCCGGCAGCCAAAAGATTACAACTCACTGGAGGCTCAGATGATCATTAGCATTTTTAGTATGAACAATTTTTAATTAAGATATATACATTGTTTTTTAGACATAACACTATTGTATTCACAGCAGTCTACAGTATAGTGTAAGCATGACTTTTATAGGGAGTGGGAAACCAAAACATTCATGTGATTTGCTTTATTTCAATATTCACTTTATTGCAGTGGTCTGGAAGTGAACCCGTGCATGTACAGTGGTGCCTGTATCAGAATCCCCAGTCAGCTTCCACATCCAGGACACACTGAAATACACTCATCCTCACCCACCTGCACCCACGCTATGAACCACTGCTCTAGGACCCATAGCCTTTCACTGATACCATCATCAGCTGTGGCCAGGATCCTGCTAATCAACCTGCCACTTCAGGTAACAGATATCCACATTTGAATTGCGCCCAGTCTGTGACCCAGCAAGCCTACTTGAAGGAATTTATTCTATGGATATTTGCACAAGAAGGAAAGAACATGCAAGTGGCAATGTGAAATTTTACCACAGCTCATATAATAAAAAAGGAGAGAAACACACTAAATAATGAACTGATCAAATTAATTATGTTGAAACAACGGAATTCTAATTCAGTTGTTACAAAAGGAATAGGTACATCTACATTTGTGGACATATTAGAGAGAAGACTAACTCAGCTTCTCACTGGTTTTGGCAGCCTCTGAATAGGCTTTTAGTCATCCTTTTAGATAAAAGCTGAGCAGAGAAAAGGGATCTTGGAGTTGGACCATATAACACTTTCATAAGAACACTGAGAAGGTTTTGTTACATCAAAACCACAAGATTTGTAGGAGAACTTCCTAGCCTGTATGGCAGAGCACACTGGGCTGATGCACATTTGCTACAGCTGTACCAAGATATTATTCCCCTCAAAGTGGCCAGGCAGGGCCCTGAGCCACCTGGACCTGTTGCTACCGGCAGTGAGCAGCCTCTTCTCTTCACCCCAGAGTGCTGCACAAACATCAACATTTCCATGTGTGCCATACAGGTTTGGGAAGTGGTGAATGTCAGGAACTGCTTTTAAAACATCAAAGGTTACCTGGCACTGGTATCACTGCTTGTCTCAAAGGCAAATTTCCAAAGCGAAGGAAACAGATCATTGACTTTAACTAGAGCAACCTAAGCAAAAGAATAAAGATACCTTGGGCTATTTGAACCTTTCCCCCTTTTACCTTAAAGTCACTTTGAAATGCTAAGTGAAGGAAACCAGATACAAAAAATTGTATGATATATGACTCCATTTATGTGGAATGTCCAGAAACGGCAAATCCATAGAAACAAAGTAGATTAGTGGTTGCCTGAGGCTGGGGCAGGAACACAGATTAAAGGCAAATGGGCATGAGGAATCTTTCGGGAATGATAGAAATGTTCTCAAATTGGATTGCGTTAATGGTTGCACAAGTCTGTAAATTTACTAAAAATCACTGAATTGTAAACCTAAGATGGGTGATTTTTACAATATAGAAATTACATCTCAATAAAACTCAAGAAATACTTGGAAGGAATATTAAACAACATAATTTTAGGCATATTACTTACACTTCTAAACAAAAGAAGTATATATACGTTATAAACAAGTGGTGCATATTTATATGTTTTTTAATTTTTAAAAAGATACTATATTTTAAAAAACAAAAAGAATGTATTTTCTCTTGAATAGGCACAGAAAAATGATTAGCAGGAAATATAAGGAATTTTGTTTTGAATGGGTGAGAATGGAGTTTCCTTGTCGGGAAATTTTGACCTCTTACTATATGCTTTTCTTTTTTTTTTTTTAACCATTAGATAATTTTATTGGCAAAAATTCCCTTTATTTAAAAATATACAAATTATCCTTAATGTCTTTTTTTTTTTTTGATCTCAAATAGACTTGTCACCAAAGTTCTCAGAACATATATCATTGATTAAATATTTCACGTTCAGAATAAAAGGGTAAAGTACTTGCTGATTCTAGAAAAAATGTTAAGGATCTAATACACTGTCTCTTGATGAATGCACTGGATGACATTCTGCAGAGTAGGTTTATGTTCTGCTCATAGTATGGAGATAATTTAAGATCAGGGGTTGGCAAACCTGTTCTTAAGGAGCCAAATAATAAATATGGTTGTTTTCCCAGGCCATATTGTCTCTGTCTCAACAGCTCTGCTATTATAGCTTAAAAGCAGCCATAGAGAATATATTTTAAAATGGCTTGGTTGTGTTTGCCAACTCCTTTATTAAGTGGTGAAATGAACAATTTTTTAAGATTTTCTTGAAAATATATTAGAAAAATATAACCAGCACATCAAGCCCATGACTTCGCAATTATTATTACTTGGGAGGAAACTAAACTTATGTATGTTTTTAAAAGGCTGGAGATTTAAAGAAAAATATTAAGCAGGTTACAGAATAGATGGTCCATGGATATGATGAAAATAATAAAAGAGATTTGCAAATGGCAAACATTTGGGAAACCTTCACTTGAACATAAATAACAGCTTCTTACTGACAATAAACCATGGGATGAGGAAAAGCTCTCCACACGAGGTAATTCTTCCCAGTGATCCAATTCAGTATTTGAGACAACGCTCCTTGAAAGAAATATTAACACGTAGATGAAAAATCCCCAAAGGGAAGGGTCCTTAATATTTGCTGGATTATGGAAGCTATGGACCTGCTCTCCAGAAAAAAAGTACGTACTGAAAAACTGTGCTCCCTGATGCACATCCAAATTTGGAGACCTCAAAGTGGTGAAAAACAAGACAGCATACAAAACGATATTATTCAAAGGCTTTTCCGGGCACTCTAGTGCACATGCAAGCTCAGCAAAGCACACAGATCAAGAATACAGTGCCCTTTGGGAGCCTGTGCCCTCCTCGAATACCAACTGCGATGACATAGGAAGCTGAGCAGGGTCAAAATAAGGGATGCTGCTGTTGAGCCCGGCCCCCATTCAATTCCACAATCCAGGTCAGAAACAAAACAGACTTCGCATTCCGACACAGGGCCATCATTTCCAAACAGATAACTTAGTCATCACAGGATGTTTCTACCTAGGAAAATTAGGAGTGAGAAAGGGCAAGAGAAAGGGTGGATGGTAGGGAGCAAAAGGAGCTGGCATTGTTAAACACCGTGCCTGGGCTATGCACCAGACAAAGGCTGTTTTACTGAGTGCTCACAACAAATCCATGAGTTACATATAATTAGCTCCATTTTAGAGGAAAGGAAACATTTGCCTAGATTTATCTCCTTTGTCTCATCAAGATGAGACATTTGTATTGGTAATCATGAACAGTAATTATTGATCTGTAAACATGTTTTATTATTTTAAGTTTCCCTGTTACTTTGTTCATGCTACTAGAATCTCCGTTCTATATCTATATTCAACTAAATTATACTTGGCTTTAAGACTCAGCTTAAGCACTGTTTTCCCCAAACAAGCCTTCCCTAAACACTCTCCCCCATTCTCAGTTCACACCTGCCTTGGTTTTAAGTTCCACAGGACTCTACCCTGATACATAATTCCATGGTAACACCACTTTAACTGCTAACTTGCTTGCCAGTCTCCCCCAATAGACTAAAATCTCCGTGGAAGTTCAGAGATTATTTTTAGTGATTTCTCTTCTCAGAGCTTAATACTATGTCTGCCACAAAGTAAGGACTCAGTAACATCTGCTGAATGAATGAATGCATGAAGAAACTGCATTGTCCAATGTCTAATTAGTATGTAAGCTGTAGAAGCAGGATCTGAACCTAGTCACTCTTTCCATTATACCATAATGTGAGTATGAAGAAAATAAATTATTGGCCAGGTGTGGTGGTTCACGCCTGTTAATTCCAGCACTTTGGGAGGCTGAGATGGGCGGATCACGAGGTCAGGAGATCAAGACCATCCTGTCTAACACAGTGAAACCTCGTCTCTACTAAAAAAATTACAAAAAATTAGTCAGGTGTGGTGGCACGCTCCTGTAGTCCCAGCTACTCGGGAGGCTGAGACAGGAGAATCGCTTGAATCCAGGAGGTGGAGGTTGCAGTGAGCCGAGATCGCACCACTGTACTCCAGCCTGAGCAACAGAGATAGACTCCATCTCACTAAATAAATAAATAAATAAATAAATAAATAATTTACTATTTTAGCTTTAGGATATTAAAAGACAGTCCATCAATGACTTGATTGCTCCAAATTGCTTTGGGAATCCTTTAGGAAGTACCATAAACTATCCTATAAGAGACAAAAGAACAAAAGAACATTTAGAAAGTAATTTTTAGGATGGACGTTATTAAAATGTCTGAAATTCAAGGAAAATTAATATTCTGTTGTGCAGTCGAGCTGAATTTTTATCAGAATTAAACTCCTAATGAAATGGGAAGTGGTAGTACAGTGCTCAAAAATAAAATCTTCAAAGTCAAGTAAGTTTATCCTTGTTGTGCAGTTTCTCTAACTTTATAGCAGTCCAAAGTATTTCTGTTACTGCATTTTTAACAAACTCTCAGGAAGGTACAGTTCATATCAGATTGCCTCTGAGATTTCCCTAGAGTAGTTCATAATCCTGGAGTATCCAGGAATCTACACATACCCGCATCTGACTGGGAAGCAAGATGAGCTCACAACGAATGCTAAGTTGTAATTCCTACATCTCTGGAGATTTTTCAGATGGTGTGGGATGTGAAAGGTCCTGGAGGTCTGCCAGAGTGAATCTCCATCCTGCAGGGGCTGAGGCACCCAGCTGCTACCAGTACTACCAGCATGGTGAGTTCTGTGTCCCAAACACAAGTTTGGGAACTGGCTCTAGGCAACAAGAAACTATTGCAAGTCTACAAACAAAACAGTGATTAGATTGGTATTTGAAATATTCTCACTATAGTATCACTGTTGTTATCATTTCTTATTATTATCACCTCTACAATAACGCATTCATATGCTTCCAGAATGGAAGGCAGAAAGTGCAGCTACAGTTGGTATACATAAAATGAAGCATAAACTTGAGTTGACAAGTGGAAATGTATTAGAAGGTTGAAGTTACATCTACCATGTGTGTCATAAAGAGAAAATGATTGACAACTGTTGCTTTAGAGCACTATATTCTGTTGAACTGACAAAATAAAAAGAAAGTGTCTGTTGTATGTCCACTGTATGCAAAGCAATGTGCCAGATACTGATGGATCTATCTATTTAGAAACATTAAGGAAAATCTTACTAGCTTCTCAGGCAAGAACTCTGGGGGAAATATTTTAGATGTGTCACTGCTGTCTAAGTCAGGTAGGTCTTCAGCTTTTCTGCTTCCATTTTATAAACAAAGTTAACAAACTCATAAATAATTAAAACACAAAGACTCATCTTTTCTTGTTGTGTAGAATATATGTTTCCTAGTGACTGAACTATTAATACCTACTCTCTATGGTATTGGATGTTAAGTATCAAGGTATTTGAATAATTCAATTATTAATCAGAAGGTTGTTTGGAAAGCACATATCCAGAAAAAATTGAATTGGCTAATTTTAAAGAGCACTGTATGAAACTGAAACATGCCTACTGTTTCAGATTTTCGATAGAAAATCGCCTATAGACCAAATATACTCATGCCTTTAATACACAGGATCTCTTTTCCATGACTATAGACATCAGTGGCTTACATTCAAGCATCCTTTGTTAAATGCTACCACAAATACCATTACATCATGAAAGGTAAGTTGCAGTACAAATTTGTAAAATATAGTTTTCATTTACATTGTCATTTTGCCTTCTTGAGGATATACTTTATTTGACTTTACTGGACTTACATATTACTCAACTCTGTAACAGCAACACATTTAGAAAGTAATTTTTAGGATGGACAATAGTCACAGATACATTTATTCATTTAATAAGCATTTATTGAGCATCTGTGCAGGCAGGTTATTGTTCTAGGTACCAGGAATCCAAGCAAAGATGTTTTGGAGACACACAGCTTACAGATAACTATGGTCAGTGTGGTCAGTGCTATGACAGAAAGACAAGCCTCAGGAGTGCGCCTAATCAAACATGAACAGTTGTGAAGCTTTCCTCATCTTGAAGAAACAGTATGAAGTAACCAGTTGAAAAATCATGCTAAGCTTATCCACAGTGGGCTAATTTTAAAAACCATTTCCACTCAATGGACAGCTGTTTTCTGACTTTGACCACTGATGGGTAGCTCCCATGCGGGATTCAGTAAAACCCTTATTCACTTACAGGCCTACAATCTGATTAATGCAATAAATATACATCTTAAAGATGCTTTGGTGGCAAAAACTTGAGATCAAGACCTAGATCTGTTACTTAACAGTTGTGTCATTTTGGACAAGTCAGCATCTCAAAGCCTCAAATTCATCATCTGTATCATGGATAATGATAGTATATACTTCATATAAAATGCTATAAAAATAATGCACTTTTCAAAAATAGTAGCTATTACAAAAACATCATTATCATGATTAGTCTTACAATAAATGCACACATACTCAAAAGAGCAAGCAATCATTTAAAATGCTTTTTTTAAAAAAAGAGTTAGCAGAGATGCTGATATTTAAGCTAAAACTTGAAGACAGCATCCAAATGTTTATACATGATGGAACAAACAGCAGTGAGAAAATCCAAGAAAATGATAATTTATTCAGAGGGGTAATGAGAAGACAATGTTGACTTGGGCAGGGTTTCTACATGAAATGAGAGAAGTGGAGCCTGAGTGGTAAGCTGCTGCCAGATCCCAAGAGGCCTATGTGCCAGGCAAACAGGCTTGGGCTTTGTCCTGTACATGATGGGGAGCCACTGAAAATTTTTGCTCAGTAAAGTAAAATGATAAAAGCAGCATTTTATAAGAAAAATCAGAAAGGTGGAGACCAGTTAGAATGTGACTGCTGGAGTCCTGCTGCCTAGCAATGAGGATATACAACGAAGCCATGAGAGAATAGAAAAAAAAATGGAGACAGGAAACACTCCGAAGGACAAATAAACAGGACATATTTACTGAATCCCAGTATTGGTCATGATCCTAATCTCAAAAATGTTGCCAAGTCATATTTTCCTGATGAATATTTAAGTCTGAATTCAAGTTATGAAATTTCAGAGATTCACTGACTCTTCCAGGCATTTTAATGGCTAAGAAAGGTACTTTGCTCACATGAGCATTAAATCAGTGTTGGTGTTCAGAATAATGGGGATCAGTATGTATATCGATGTTCATAGCAGCATTATTCACAACCAAATGCCTACCAATGGATGAGTGGTTCAACAAAACATTATATAGATATATATATAATATAGATATTATTTATATAGATATACATAATATAGATATTTTTATATAGATATATATAATATAGATATTATATAGAGAGATTATTATTACAACACAACAGATTATTATTCAGTCTTAAAAGGGAATGGAATTCTGACACCTCATACGACTTAGATGGACCTTGAAAATACTATGTTAAGGAAATAAGCCAGACACAAAAGGGCAAATACTGTATGATTCCACCTATATGAAGTACCTAGAATAGCCAAATTCATAGAGACAGAAAGTAGAATAGTGGTTAGCAGGCAATGGGGATATGAAGGAATAGGAAGTGTTTGTTTAATGAGTACAGAGTTTCAGTTTAGGATGATAAACATGTTCTAGAGATGGATGATGGTGGTGATTGTACAACAATGTGAATGTACTTAATACCATTAAACTGTACACTTAAGACTGATTAAAGTGGTAAATTTTATGTCGTGTATGTCTTATCACAATAAAAAAATGTGAATCTGATACCCTGATGCTCACTCAAAACAAGAGAAATGTAAGGCTGCCAACGATTTAGCCTAGTGGCTCAGCCAAGTAAGACTCCCTAGGTCAGACACCATTAGTTGTTTTCTCCAACTGGAGAAGTAAAAAAATGCCAATAATCCATCTACATCAAAATGATAATGATGACACGGTGGCTCATGGCTCTCTGCTTTTCCTCTGCTCTGTTCTGACACTAAAGGAAAAAGAGAAAGGAAGTCACTCTATCAAAGTAATCCCTCACCTTAGTACTTGGTACTTAACACTTGTTGACAAACTCCTTGGGAAAGAAAAAGGAACTTGCCTAATTCTGCCCCTATATTCAGAGCTGTGACAGGTGCTCCCCAGATACATTCACTGAAATTTGAGGGACTAGAACTCAATATGCTTCTATCAATTAAAATGTCCCAAGTGGTGGCTATGCTAGTTGGAATGTGAATGCAGAAGTGTAAGACATGGTCTCTGACTTTTAAGATCATATAATCTACTTGAGGGGATGGAACTTATAATGATATAATAATGAACAGAATATAATTAGGTGCTAAATTGTGTAGTACAGATTATAAGTACTCTAGGAGGTCATAAAAATGTCTAACATCATGTAGAAATGAATAATGGGTTGGGAAATCTTCACTTACTATGTACTTGTAGAAGCAGAGAAAGCTATAAAATGGACTAAAGGCTTTTATAAGTATCCATTATATTTTAATTTTATGTGCAATACACCTTGTCTACCAAAGAGTCCCTTTCTTAATGTTTTTTCTGGATTTTCTTTTTCCTCAGCCTTGCTTAAAAGTAATTAGAAAATGCCTCAGAGGACAATAAGTAAATGTGCCAACAACCATTCAAAAGAACGTGTAAATTACTGTAAAATAGAGATACTCAATGAAAATTAGTAACTTCAGTCTTCATAAAAATAAACCTGTTATTCAAAGCTTCATTGGTTCAGACAAAGCCAAGAAGAAGTAGGTAAACTGACTCCCCTCCTTCCCAAGTGGGGGCTAATGAGATCCAGGGAAAATTTTATTCATTTAGCATCAGGATTCAGACCATTGGCTTGAAAATGGGAATTTCACAGCACTCTACATGGCATAGATCTAAACAGACATGAGTTTTGTTTCTATAAAGACTCCAACTGCGAGTGTGTGTACCTTTTTGTTCCAGCCAACCCTAAACATTAAAAGCCATATGGCTATATAGCTTAAGCAGTGAACAGAAGAAATTAGGCATTAAATTATATTTCCTAGACTGCTACCTGCTATAATCTCTCTCATCACTTCCTTCATCCTTTTACCCTAAGGAACTATCAAACATTCAGCTCTGTTAAATTTCAGTAAATAGAGAGCAACTTGGTATTTCTCAATCAATTACTAGCTTCACATAATACTGGCAAGACATGAGGGTGTTTTGGTAATATATTGTGGCATAACAAACTACCTCAATACTAAGTGACTTAAAACAACAATTTTGTTTCACTCATCATTTTGTGGATGAGTTTAGGATGCATCAGCTTGGTGGTTCACCACTGATTCACTTGGTGCCAGCTGTTAGCTTGAGCCAGAGGATCAATGTTCAAGATGGCTTCCTTACTTCAATGTCTTGCACCTCCCATGGTGTTTCTCCTCCCTCTCCCGCTCCCTGTCCCTCTCCCTCTCTCTCTCCCTCTCCCTCGGCAGGTCCAGAACTAGTGTGAATTGAGTTAAGAGAGGTGCCTTGGGTGCAAAATTTAAGGGACACTTCTCGTCAATGTCATACAAATGCACCTCAGAGCGCCTCCTTAAATTTTGTACAAGGCACCTCTCTTGCCTCACCCTGACCCTGGTCCTGCCTCCAGGGCCTCTCTACATAGCTCCATGGCTCAGGCTTCTCACAGCTTGGTGCTCTCAGGGTAGGAAGGGGGCCAGAAAAGTCTATGTATATATTAATAATCGGCAAGGTGTCATTTTTACCCTATTCTATCTGTCAAAACAGTCACTGGGTCTGCCCAGATGCAAAGGTAGAGAAACAGATACCACCTATTGATGAGGCTGTGAGAAGGTCTCATTACAAAGAGCAAGTGGTATGAGAGACATTGCTGTGGCCGTCTTTGGAAAAATATATTCTTCTACATCTTCCCTTATAAACTTTCCTTCACTTTATCCATGGAACATGCTGTGATATCCTCATTAATATCCTCATCTCTAAACTTAATTTTCAGCTCAGCATGCTATAGCATACCTCCACCAGACTTTCCTGTAATAACTATTTTATTAGCACCCTTACTTAAAGTTTCTAGTGGCCCCCTGACTTATAAATAAACCCAACTCTTCCACCTTCACTTAAAGTGTTCCGTAATTTGGTCCATCTCACCTGTTACGGATTGAATTGTCTCCTCTAAAAGATATGTTCAAGTCCTAATTCCTGGCTATGGTTTGAAAGTATCTTCTCCAAAATTCAAGTGTGCTGCCCACGTGATAGTATCAACAGGTATCGCCTCTAAAAGGTGATTAGGCATGAGAGTTCCTCCCTCATGAATGAGATTAGTTGCTCTTATAAAAGGGCTTGATGGAGAGAGTTCATCTTTTTTTGCTATTTTATCTTCTGCTGTGTGAAGACACGGCATTTATCCTCTCTAGAGGATGCAGCTTTCCAGGTGCCATCTTGGATGCAGAGACTGGACCATCACCAGACAGTGAACCTGCTGGTGCCTTGATCTTGGACTTCACAGCCTCTAGAACTATAAGAAATAAATTTCTGGTCTTTATACATTACTGAGTATGTGGTATTTTGTTATGGAAGCACAAACAGACTAAATTACCCAGCACCAGTAAATGTGAGCTTCTTTGGAAATAAGGTTTTTGCAGATGTAATCAAGTGAAAGTGAGGTCATACTGGATTAAATCAGGCCCTAATCTCATGACTGGTGTCTTTATCGCAAAAAAAAAAAAAAAGAAAAAGAAAAAGGAGAGAGAGATTTGGACACAGAGATACAGAGGAGTAACAGAAAAGAAGGTTATGTGAAGACAATGGCAGAGATTGGAGGGATGCATGTAAAAGCCAAGGAATGCTAAGGATTGCCAAGAGCCACCAAAGATGGAAAGAGACAAAGGAAGATTCTTCTCCAGAGCCTTGATAGGTAGCATGGCCAAGTCAAAACCTTGATTTCAAACTTCTGGCCTCCTGACTATGGAAGAGCAAATTTCTATTGTTTTCAGCCACAAAGTCTGTGGTAATTTGGCATAGCAGTCCTAGGAAACTAACATACCATCTATCCAGGTCTACCTCTCCCACTGCTTCCAAACATTCACCCTTCATCCAGACAGAGGTCTCTTCTCTGTCTCCATCTTCCAGTTCATTACTATACCTGTTTGTCCTTTCCTTCTTCTATAAGTAGCAAAGCATAGCAGTGTGCACAGCTAAATGGTCACTGAGTTAGAACTGGCTTCTTCTACTGTTCTGCTAGGCAGGGCACTTGTCCCAAGTGCTGAGTCAGAGTACACTTGGTACAAAGAGGCATTTCATGCATTTGTTAATTAAAATAAAAAGTGAACAGGTATTAAGGTTTTTAAGTAAGTGCTTAGAGTTATAAGTAGAATTACTTATCACATTGTTTATTGAAAAAATAGTTGTTTAAGTGAGACAGCAATTTATAGAAAACAGATCTGCAAAGCTATAGAAGTCCTTCCTTAGCTACCCGTTGTAAACTGTATAAATTATAGTGGCTTAAATTATAAATTATATACAATAATTATAAATTATTAATATATTAATATATTAATGATAAATATATTACATATAATTATTTATATATAATATATAAATAATGTATAATATATTAATATATTAATTATAAATATATAATAATTATATATAATTATAAATTATATATATATAAATTAACTGGACCAAAAATGACTTCTAAATAGTAATTCAATAATCTAGAGCTCTAGCAAGGTTGCCCTCATTATTATCATTTTGATGGTTGGAACAGTATATGAAAAGCTCCTTAAGGAATTAGAAAGATTATCTGTATTCTTCCAAAAATACCTTCTATGGTAACATGTGCAAAATAAATACAATTTTTAAAAAACAATAGGGATGAGACAGTTTATAGTACATATTGATCAGACAGTTATGAGCATTAATCATGCCACAGATTTGAAAGACAGTATCTGAAATGTGAAAGTAATTGCTCTGTGATGGCTGATCTACAGCTGGAGCCTGGATACCCTGGTATGTGTGTGTGTCACGTCTTAGCAGACAACCTGGAAGGCATTCAAAGGAGTGAGCAAAATGGTGAAGAGGCTTGAGGAACAGCAGAGGAATGCAGTGATGTTTCAGTTGAAGAACAGATGTCTCAGAAGAAACTCAGTTTCATTACTGTATAAGAAAGATTTTTCTAAAAAATAATTACGCTTACTTATTAGTACTCTTAATAGAAAAGTTAAGCCAATAAATGAAAGATAGAGAAAGATAAATTGTCATAAGAGAGATTCCTAAAAATAAGGTTAGTAATTGTGAATTGTCTCTGGAAATGTTCACGTGAAGACCTGTAACTTCTCAACAAGAATATCTCATTTATCTTTGTAGTCCTCATGCATAGCACAGTTCCAACATATAATAACTGATTAATATATATCTGATAAATAAAGTGAAATTCAAGTAACTGATGGTAGTTTGGATTAAATGTTTCCTTCCAAACCTAGGATTCCAATATTTTAGGATTCCAAAATAAGCTCAACTATGAGTCACTAATTTTTTCTTTCAATGAATCATACAGTCATAATTTCCTTTATACTGGATGTGTACTCCTCAGGAAATTAAAGAAGGATCCCAAACATCTTATTAGGAACATTTTAGGTAGTACCATGCAGTAATTAAGTGCAAAATATGAAACACTTAAGAATCTTCAAAGGCATATATTTACACATATACTATTAATCTAAAATTTCCCTCATTCAAGGCAAAAATGGGCCACAATTTACCAAATCTTTATCACAGACATTATGCTTAGTGCTTTAATATTCTAAAGTATTTATTGAACACTGACTGTGTGTCACACACAGCTAATATTTATAACCAATTTTGGTATTAATATCTCCATGTGAAAGCCAAAGGAGTTATGTAACTTGTCCAAGTTCAGGCCACCGCAAGTCCATATACAGCCTTTGTACAAATTTTAAAAACAACAGCCGGGCACGATGGCTCACACCTGTAATCCCAGCACTTTGGGAGGCCAAGGCAGGTGGATCACAAGGTCAGGGGATCGAGAACGTCCTGGCCAACATGGTAAAATCCTGTCTCTATTAAAAATACAAAAATGAGCCAGGCGTGGTGGCATGTGCCTGTAATCCCAGCTACTCGGGAGGCTGAAGCAGGAGAATTGCTTGAACCCAGGAGTTGAAGGTTGCAGTGAGCCAAGATTGCGCCACTGCACTCCAGCCTGGCAACAGAGTGAGACTCCGTCTCAAAAACAAAACAAAACAAAAAAACACCGTACCTCTTCATCAAATTTTATTCCATCTGTAATAAAATTGGCCACAATATACTGATTTTATTAAAACAAGACACTTCACTGCTCATAAAATTATCTTAACAAATATTCAAATTTATAATGTCTATTATATAACTAGTGTACACTTTAGATGTGTTTCTTTGTGCAATGCACAATCCACTCAGCAGTAAATGACAAACCTGCATGAGCTATAAGGACAGAACCAGAATTTCACTCCAAAGTATCATCATTTACTCCCACCCTAAATGAGAATGATTAGTAATTTCACATACATTCTGGCTGCATATGACTGCTGTCTCCTTTCAGCACTGTTTCATTCTCAAAGTACTCATAAAATATATTTATGTGGACATAAACCCACTGAATACATGGAAAGCAATTAATGCTGGATGGCTAGGAAGGGTATCTCAGAGAACCCCTCATCAGTCTCTCCAGGCAAGAACTGCTTCTCCAAAGCCTGATTTTACCTACCAGGAAATTGAAAAAATATTCTTAAGAATAGTATAAAATAGTTGTTCTCATAAATATCACCCAAATAACTCAATCTAAACCTTAAGGTATAATTATGACAAAAATGACTTGAATCAGATTTCACTGTGATGTTAAAGAGCTTCGGCTCAATATTCAGTCAAATTATGGAAGATATTAAGGTAACAGGGGTTTTGCCTTTTCCTAGAGATGATATGCCAGAGTGTGAAATGGCCTTAACACCCACTGAGAATAAAATTGCCCTTAGTAGAGCAATGCATGTGTACATGACGCTTTGCTCATCCAAGCCACACTTTTTGGGTTTCTATTGTGTTGTAGGTTTTGTTAGGTGCTGAGGACACAGTAACAATCAGACCAATCCAGACCACGCTCTGCTCTCATTCCAGCTGACAAAATTAATGTCAAAAAGAAAAATGCAGTAAGTGCTACAACAGAGATCTAGACAAGGTGTAGCAGGGTCACTTGGTGGGACCCTGCTTTGTCCCACACACAGAATTTCTTGGGATTTAGGTAAATAGAGCTCATGATAATGTAAGTAAGCTTTAAAGTTAACTTAAAAAACAATCCCAGGACTGGGACAGTGGCTCATGCCTGTAATCCCAGCACTTTGAGAGGCTGAGGCGGGCGGATCACCTGAGGTCAGGACTTCAAGACCAGCCTGACCAAATCCATCAGTCTGACGGAGAAACCCCACCTCTACTAAAAATACAAAATTAGCCGGGCGTGGTGGCACATGCCTGTAATCCCCGCTGCTTGGGAGGCTGAGGCAGGAGAATCGCTTTAACCCAGGAGGCGGAGGTTGCAGTGAGCCGAGATCGCGCCATTGCACTCCAGCCTGGGCGACAAGAGCAAAATTCCATCTCAAAAAAAACTCCCTACTATCATACCATCGTATTTGGCTCATAGTAAATACATAATAGATGTGAAATGAATAAATAAATGAACTTTCCAGCTTACAAATTAGACTTGGGCTATAAGAAAACATCCACATCAATTATAAAAGAAGTGTTCATGAATACAAAATATTTTTAAATACCCAAAAGCCTAAGGCAATTTGAATTGAGGAGAGATGCAATTTAAATACAAACCTCATACTGACCAACTTAAAAGACACATAATTTATTTGTAATGTCTATCTGAGCTATTTAATCATATATTTTCAGCATCTCAGCAACACATTTTTTTTTTTTTTCAGTCACGTGGACCTTTTTTCCTTCTAAATCTCAACCATATTATCTATCTGGCTTTGCAAGGAAGATCAATAAGGAGAAGCTCTAACAATTTCCATTGGTTTTCCATAATCCAAACTGAGATGATCCAGGCTTAAACAAGATGTAGGGGGTCTGCGGATAGAGGAAGGCTGATTCCTTGCTGTATCTATAGAGGAGGTCTACACTTATGAATTCCAACTTTTTAGGTGGATAATTTGAGATGAAGGTTTGTTCTTTGAACATTTTTAATCATGCTATCCTGCCTCCCAAGGCTTCCAAGAGACATTTTACTGAAATAGAAGTAAAATGCTAAATACTTCACTCATCTTTTCTTCTAATTCTGTGTTTTGACCTTTTCTAAATTTTCATCTCACATTCTATTATAAATAACCTGAGGACAGGAACATCGTCTGTGCAGTTCTCTCTAATCAGCATCTATTCCAGCACCCTACCCAATGAAATACTCACAAAATATTTCCTAGTGATTGAATTGGACAGTAAACTACTGTCTAATTGAAAAGAAACTCAAAAGTTGGGACCTTTTATTAACATACTTTATGCAATGTCTGATGTGAACGAAAATCACAAAATATGAGAATTAAAAGAGGCCTTGAAACTATTTTGTTATTATCAACAATTTATTTTTTTAACTCTGTGAACTTCCTCCATCCGAATTTCTACCACTACCACATAACAGAAAGTAGTTCCAAACTTTCTATGAGGAGTCCCTGGAACTGTAGAAGGGGAAGAAAAGAGAATATAAATACAACTTTATAGTATACACCACAATACACTTAATACACTTGCAGAGATCCACTTCTCAATAACTTAATGAAATTTTGGAACCACTTAGGGCTACAACTTTGTTAGATATTAGCATTCAATACAATTTAAGTAAAACAATTAAATAAGAGCAGGCAATTTGGGTTGCAAACAGTTAAAAAGGCAAAACCAGGTTTCGATTAACTGTAAATTTTGTACAGCGAAACACTGGTAAGTTAGTTCTTGATTCTAAAAAAAAAAAAATAAGTTTAAATTTATTTTTGAAAAACAGGCCTCATGTTCATCTGCTCTCCAGGACTAATAAAAGATGCAAGTTCCCACCCTATCTTTGGTAGGTGCGTGTACACAGATCTGATAAGGAACTATACAAAGGGAAATGTTAAAAGTTGATCATTCTTAGCAACATAAAAAAACCATTAAAGATAAATATTTCCACAGGTACTTACAAGGTGAAATTTTTGTGTTCTAGCTTTTTTCATTAACGAACTTTCTCATCGCCCCTAAGAATCTGAATACAAACAAATATTTCTAATTCTTCCTATAGGTCTACATAAATTCCCTCCAACTTAACTTTTCTCCTTTCCTGAAATCAAATGTACATCTGTTTTACACAGGAGCAGCATAATGCTAGGCAATTAATAAGTGTGTTGGTGTTCATGCAACAGAGATTTGTTGCAACTATATGTAAACATTGTACTATGTCCTGGAGTACTACAGATTGAGCAAAATTATATAAACAGAATAGCCAGTATTCTTGATTTGAAATTTAAATATCTATACAAATAAAATGAAATAGTAAAGAGGTGAAGGGAGAAATGGGAGAGGATGTGGATGGGATGGGATGGGGAGGGGAGGGAAAGGGAGGGGAGGGGATGGGGTAAACTGATAGAATAAAAGACAATGGGGAGATTATTATCTTATTCTTGGCCCCACCTCACTCTTACATGATTATCATACTGTGGTTCTACATTTTTCTAAATTACTATAAAAGTCTTAAAGACACAGTCTGCCCTGTGTTTCTTCACATCTTTAGCACTGCCCAAATGGAGAATATAACTCTGAGAAAATAAATATTAATAAGTGATATGGCTTGGCTGTGCCCCCACCCAAATCTCATCTTGAATTCCCACGTGTTGTGGGAGGGACACAGTGGGAAGCAACTGAATCAGGGGGGCAAGTCTTTCCCGGGATGTTCCCATGATAGTAAGTTTCATGAGATCTGATGGTTTTAAAAAGAGGAATTCCGCTGCACAAGCTCTCTCTCTTTGCCTGCTGCCATCCATGTAAGACATGACTTGCTCCTCCTTGCCTTCTGCCATGATTCTGAGGCTTCCCCAGCCACATGGAACTAAGTCTAGTTAAACCCCTTTATTTTGCAAATTGCCCAGTCTTAGGTATGTCTTTATCAGCAGCATGAAAAATGGACTAAGACAGTCAATCAGTACCAGTAGAGTGGGGTGTTGCTGAAAAGACACCTGAAAATGTGAAAGCAACTTTGGAACTGGATAACATGTAGAGGTTAGAACAGTTTGGAGGGCTCATAGGAAGACAGGAAAATGTGGGACAGTTTGGAACTTCTAAAAACTTGTTGAATGGCTTTGACTAAAAGCCTGAAAGCAACATAGACAATAAGGTCCAGGTTGAGGTGGTCTCAGATGGAAATGAGGAACTTGTTGGGAACTGGAGTAAAGGTGACTCTTGTTATGTTTTAGCAAAGAGACTGGCAGCATTTTGCTCCTGCCCTAGATTTGCGGAATTTTGAACTTGAGAGAGATGATTTAGGGTATCTGGCAGAAGAAATTTCTAAGCAGCAAAGCATTTAAGATGTGACTTCAGTGCTGTTAAAGGCATTCAGTTTATAAGGGAAGCAGAGCATAAAAAGTTTGGAAAATTTGCAGCTTGACAATATGATAGAAAAGAAAAACCCATTTTCTGAGGAGAAATTCAAACCAGCTACAGAAATTTGCATAAATAACGAGGAGGTGAATGTTAATCCCCAAGACAATGGGAAAGGTGTCTCCAGGATATGTCAGAGGTCTTCACAGCAGTCCCTCCCATCACAGGCCAGAAGGCTTAGGATGGGCTGGGCCCTGGGTCCCCATGCTGTGTGCACCTTAGGGACTTGGTGCCCTGCGTCCCAGGCACTCCAATGGTGACTTATAGGGGCCAAGGTACAACTCAGACTGTTTCTTCAGAGGGTACAAGCCCCAAGCCTGGGCAGCTTCCATGTGGTGTTGAGCCTGTGGGTGCCTACAAGTCAAGAATTGAGGTTTGGGAACCTCCACCTAGATTTCAGAAGATGTATGGAAATGTCTGGACACCCAGGCGAGTTTGCTGCAGGGGTGGGGTCCTCACAGAGAACCTCTGCTAGGCGGTGTGGAAGTGAAATGTGGGGTCAGAGCCCCCATGCAGTATCCCTACTGAGGCATCGCCTAGTAGAGCTGTGAGAAGAGGACCATCATCCTCCAGACCCCAGAATGGTGGATCCACCAACAGCTTGCGGCGTGCGCCTGGAAAAACCGTAGCACTCAAGGCCAGCCCATGAAAACAGTCAAGAGGAGGCTATACCCTGCAAAGCCACAGGGGCAGAGCTGCCCAAGACCTTGGGAACCCACCTCTTGCACGAGCATGACCTGGATGTGAGACATGGAGTGAAAAGAAATCATTTTGGAGCTTTAAGATTTGACTGTCCCGCTGGATTTCAGACTTGCACAGGGCCTGTAGCAACTTTGTTTTGGCCAATGTCTCCCATTTGGAATGGCTACCCAATGCCTGTACCTACATTGTATCCAGGAAGTAACTAACTTGCTTTTGATTTTACAGCCTTATAGGTGGAAGGGACTTGCCTTGTATCAGATGTGGACTTTTGAGTCTTAACATGAGTTAAGACTTTGGCGGACTGTTGAAAAGGCACGATTGATTTTGAAATGTGAGGACATGAGATTTGGGAGGAGTCAGGGGAGGAATGATACGGTTTGGCTGTGTCCTCACCCAAATCTCATCTTTAATTCTCACGTGTTGTGGGAGGGACCCGGTGGGAGGTAATTGAATCACAGGGGCAAGTCTTTCCTGTGCTGTTCTCGTGATAGTGAAAAAGTTTCACGAGATCTGATGGTTTTAAAAAGAGGAATTCCCCTGCACAAGCTCTCTCTCTTTGCCTGCTGCCATCCATGTAAGACGACTTGCTCTTCCTTGCCTTCTGCCATGACTGTAAAGCTTCCCCCCCCCCCACGTGGAAGTGTAAGTCCAATTAAACCTATTTCTTTTGTGAAGGTATGTCTTTATTAGCAGCATGAAAACGGACTAATACAATACGTCATACAAGAGAAATAGAAAATGACAGCACTAAAAGCAATGCTATGAACATAACAGCCCCAAGCATTAAGGAATCAGGTTATTAATTGTTACCTGAAATAAACCATGTAAATATTGTCTCAAAGTTTTACTTCTTAAAATCCTTCATTGTGCCTTTGAAGTAAGAATTTTTAGAAGTGACACTCCTATAGTATTTATAGCAAAAACTACATCTTTCAAGAGCAGTTTGGACTGGATTTCTACGTTTATCATAACATGGATACATTTAACTTTCTAAATATTGAATGTTTCTTCTCCAATCGTGTTCCTCATGGAGAAAGAGTCCCAGCAAAAAAACAAATGCTGAAGCAAGGCCCCAAGCTTCTAACTACTTTTACTAAGTGACAGGGGACACTGGCGCCTTATTACTTAATCCCAAGGGGAAGGTCTGCCATGCAGGAACTAGCAGCCCTCAGAGTCTAAAACTTGGAACATATAACATCCAACTCACATGCTCACACATACGCATTTGCACGTGGGCTGACTTGCATCCAGGAGACAGCCTCTGAGCTCTTCACAAATTGCAGAGAAGGCCAGGAAATCAGCTCCAAAGATGATGTGCCTCTGCCCTACTTCAGAGGCCCCAACTCACATCCTAACGGCTATGAGAGGTTTCCATGATCAAATCCAGGAGCAGAAGGGAGAAGTGAGGCTCACAAATGGTCCATCCGGGCTTTTCCGTGGAGCCCGTTTCTGCCCCACCCCCCCGAGGAATGTAAATAATCTGTTCAGGACTGAGCTGCTTTACCCTCGAGGATGTAAATTATTCATTACCCCTTCCTTCTTGCACATTTTTTCCTTTCATTTTCTCCATCTAGTCTCTGCTTTCTCTTTACCAATTTATCTCTAAGCTACCTCAATTGCCTTCTTCTGCTCTGCTCCCCTCAGAAACTTAAAAACGAAACCAGATTCACAAGCCAAATAACTGGATTAGATTTCTCTTCAACATATTAGAGAGTAGAGAAAGCAGCTTTGTAATATGTTTGATATTCAGCCTTTTAGAAAGCAATTCCTTAAATTACTCTGTTTAAATCTTTGAACTACTTAACTTTCTTTGATAGCACACTAACATTGCACTAAAACCTGTGCAATGTTATGAAAACTTTAATTTCTGTAGTCAGTGCTTCCACATGAGCAGCAGGGGGCAGTAGGATACCAAGAATTGAAGAAATTGTCCCGGGCTCTGAGAAACACTGTTGAATTACTGCAGTGGGTCTGTGTACTCGTGATGATCTCAGCTCTCAGATGAAGTCTTTTGTTTTGTGTCCTATTTTACAATGCACCGTTCAGTTTTCTATATGAGTTGTGGCTTAGTCACAGTATTTCACTGTAACAGCTTAGCTTAAGAAAAAGAAAGGTGAAGGAAAAACAGGGAGGAAAAGAAAAAGAGAAGATGTAAATGCTTCCAAATAAAACACATCATGAAAAGGAAAAAGTAATCCTGTATATACATATAAAGTTTGTCCCTTCTCTGTTCCCATCCTAGACACAGTTTTTCCAGATTACAGACTGAATTCATTCCTATTCCCAAAACACACAAACACACGCACACATCTGCCATATAGTTTTCTGTCAAAACAGATTTCTTATAAAAACAACACAAAAAATACAAAAAACTCTTTTAAAATACTTGACTTTTTAAAAAAAATTCAAAAAAATCTCTCATTTTCTGTCCTTTATCAAGCTTCTGAGTATAGAATTTTAGTTTTTCATGCTTTTTGAATATTAGTCAAAATACCTTTCATTAATGTGAATGTTGCAATAAGATTCTTCCTCTGTAAACGCACAGCTTCAGATAAATAGCCAAAAGCTATAGTTGTTATCTATATCTGATATGTTTGGAGGTGGAATATGAAGTACAAACTGAAATATGAGAGACTTGAAGAATATTCAAGGATTGTTGAAATAGTACAGGTAGGCCGGGCGCGGTGGCTCACGCCTGTAATCCCAGCACTTTGGGAGGCCGAGGCGGGCGGATCACAAGGTCAGGAGATTGAGACCACGGTGAAACCCCGTCTCTACCAAAAATACAAAAAAAAAAAAAAAGCCGGGCGCCGTGGCGGGCGCCTGTAGTCCAAGCTACTCGGGAGGCTGAGGCAGGAGAATGGCGGGAACCCGGGAGGCGGAGCTTGCAGTGAGCCGAGATAGCGCCGCCACTGCACCACTCCAGCCTGGTGGACAGAGCGAGACTCCGTCTCACAAAAAAAAAAAAAAAAAAAAAAAAAATAGTACAGGTTGGGAAAGGTTCTTAGTAATCCAACCCTCAAAGTTAACAAATATGAAACTTCTTTTATGCATAATTTGAGTTATACCCAAAATATCATACCTGCAAGCCTAGTTTCCTCTCCTACCTAGACTGGAATTCCCAGGGTTATTTATGTGTTCTCATAGAGTTATTAATTTATTACTGTGGTATAGCAGATGTATTATTTCAACATCTGGTACCAAAATTCCTCTTGAAGGAGGGATTCTTTGCTCCCTACTGACAGGGCCCTATCTGATCCTCTGGCCTTATCTCCTACTATTTTCCTGCTTACCAGCTTTGATCACTCACACCAGCTCCCTTGCTGTTCCTTAGAGCATACTAGGTACTCTATGCCTCAGGGCCTTGGCCCTAGCTGTCCTCTGTCAGGAACAATCTTACCTCATTTATCCAAATGATTCATTCCTTTGCCTATTTCAAGTGTTTGTGCAAAAACCACTTCCTCCGTGAGGCCTTCCCTGACCACCTATTTAAAATGGAATATTCTCCCCAGCATTTTTTATGCACCCTTTCTCCTCTATTTTCCTCAATAGCACTTATCACCATCAAATACGCTGCATATTACACAGGTAAATATAATACAGGAGACAACTGAGACCAAACATATCAGCCAACAGAGGGCTCAACTTCAGTGTTAAAACAAAAAGAAAAATAGGTTGATTTCAAAGGAAAACCCAACTCTATGCTGTATATAAAAGACAAAGACCCACCTAAAACAAAACAATTCAGAAATGCTAACAATGAAAGGAAGGATGGGTAAAGGTCTACTAAGAAAATGCAAATTAAACAAAGAAAGAATTGAGATTTTGAAATTCAATAAAATAAAATTCAGACCAAAAACCATTATTGAGACAAAGAACATCTTATAATCCTAAAGGCTACAATTCACAGTGAAAATAAAAGATTTATGAAAAGGTATGCAGTGAATAACACAGCAGCTACTTTCACACATAGGAATTATAAGAGATTCAAAGAGAAATCGAAATACACTAATAATAGCAGACTACAGTACATTCACCTTAGACAAAAAAATACAAAAACACTTATGAAAATTGGCTCTAATTTACAATACAGACATGTATGCCTCAATAAATCACATAAATATAATATAAATATTCACCATAATATAATAAAACTAGAAAGTTATAATCAAAACATAAGAAAGCCCCATCTTGAAATTTAAAATTTTTCTATTAAACATAGCTTGCCACAAGGGAAATATCAATTAATAATGAGAATTTCTAGAAAAAAATGAAAATATGACATTAGAATTGACAAGATGCAGCTAAAGAGTGTTCAGAACAAAACTGATAATTTAAATAAATAATGAAATGTACGAATTAGATATTTCACTCAAAAAGAAAACGTTAGATATAGTTAAGGTTCTTTTCCATTTTGGATTTTGGATTTAATTTTCTTTTTAATTGAGCAACCTAGTGTTTTTTTGTTTGTTTTGTTTTGTTTTGTTGGCATCTCCCTCTGTCACCCAGGATGCAGCACAGTGGCGCAACTGGACAGTCTGCTCTTGAACTCCTGACCTTGAGTGATCCACCTGCCTCAGCCTCCCAAAGCGCTGGGATTACAGGTGTGAGTCACTGCACCCAGAAAGCAACCTAGATTTTAAAACATGAGATAAATAAGCCTAACTGTATTTAACTACATCTAACATTTTTACTAACAGTTGTAATACTGGTAGATTTTGGAAACTATTATATATATTATGGAGAAAAGCAAATTATTCTGTTAACATCATTTAGGAGCCATGATTTTCAGCATCGGGGAAAAGAGACGCAATATAAAATCAAGAAAGTAAAAACCCTATAATATTCTATTAGAATTGGAATATCAACACAAATTTATTATTTATTTTCATCTTTCTTTGAAAAACTACATCTCTCCTAGATCTTGTGTTGAAGAGTCTGGGAAGTGATAAGCCATTTAACCATGAACATCTTTAAGTGCAGATTGTAGCATCCAAATACCTTTTTCACTAGAAGCAATCAGGACACCTTTGAGAAATGACTGATTCTACGTCTGAGGCAGTAAATGTACAATATGACACTGGAACTCTTACAGTCTCAGAAAGCAATCAAGACATTTGAGCTTGTGTCAAATAAAGGAGCCAAAAATGACCAAAGATGGGCAATTTGAAATTCAAAATGGATAATCACTGCAATTATATAAAAGTGTAAACAGAGATGCAGATACAATCAACATGAAACTCCTGGAAGCAACAGGAGATTCAATCTGGTTGCAAGATACAAAATTAGACACAGAAATCAGTACCTTAATTTATGTAAGAATCTAGCCGTTATAAGGAAAAGTAGAAGAGATAATTCCAACAAAAAAAGAGAAATACTCTAAGAATACATTAAACAAGTGAAAAACCTTTATGATGCTTTCTTGAAAGATACAAAGCTGAAACTTGAGCAAAAGAAAAAATAAACCTTGCTTTTCAAAAGGAAAAAAAATGTCAAAAGGAAAATGCAACATCATAAACGGAAAAGATATGCAGAAGATTTTTTTTAGAAAGTATTTTTACAGAGCTATATTCTATAGTTTACATGAAAAAATAACCAAGCATATAAAAAAAACTTCAGAAAACAGCAATAACGCAGTCTAGCCCTACCAGATACTGAAATACAGTCTCTAATAAAAACAGTATAATATTAGCCTATAAGTAGACAATAAGATCAATGTGGGAAAAAAAAGAAAATATATCTTAGATCCAATTACAATGTGGAAATGTATGTATGTGATAAAAATATTTCAAATCGCTGCTCAGGGGGTGCTTTTTAAATTAAATGTTATGACAGCTAAAAAGTCATTTGAAAATAGATAAAATTCACATAGGTAGAATTCCTGCATATATGTTCGTGTGTACATACATATTACTCGTGAATCGTATAATGAGGAACCAATCTGACATCCCCAAATTGAAGGATATTCTGGAAGACCACTGGGCTAGACTTTTCAGAAATGTCAATACCAGGAGAAACAAACAAAAAAAGGCTAGGGAACTGTTCTATATTGAAGGACGCGAAAGAGACTTGACAACTGCAATATATGATTCTTACTGATGCACTATGTGATTCTTGTTAAATCTCGGATTTACATTTTACAAACTATAGGGTAAAGAAGGACATTTTGGGACAACTGAGGAAATTCAAATATGAAATATATCCGATTATTGTAATCTAACAATGTTACATTTCCTAAGTATGATGATGCGCATTGTGATCCTGTGGTCCTCAATTGAGGCAATTTTGCACTTCTCTTTTTCCCCCAACCCTCACCACCACCCCTCCCCCCTCCACCCCCCAACCACACCTTTTGGGTTTGGCAGTGTCTGGAGGCATCGTTGGTTATCACAATTGGGGGAGGGATTTGCCACTGGCACCTAATGGGTAGAGGCCAGGGATGCTGCTAAATAGTGGTTGTTTAGCTCAGGACACCCCCACCCCACCCCGTCACCCCCACCTCACGGGCACAGACAGCAAAAACTCATCCTGCCCAAAATGTCAATAGCGCGGGGTTGAGAATGTAGAACAATCCCTTTTTCTGAGGGGATACATACTGAGATATTAGGCTGAATCACATGACATTGTCTCTTGCGTAGGTCAAGTATCGGCAATACTTAAGGACGAAGGGTTATAACGTTCACAACAAACTCTCAAAATAATGAACAAGCCCTTCCGCCCCGGCTGCCCCGCGACCTAGGGGACCCGAGAAGGGCGCACTAGCCCGGGGCGCGGAGGCCAACCCCGAGCCTGCGCGGTGGGAGGCGCTGAGAGCTCACTGCGCACGCGCCGGTCGGCCGGCCGCACCCACGCGGCTCAGCTAGCAAAGTTGCAGACAGCCGGCGAACCGCTCAATGCGCTTCTTCCGCCCGCCGCAGAGAAAGGGAAAGAGAACTCCGCAGGGGCTCCGTTGGCTTCTCGACGAGTGACAAAGATGCTTTCCCAGATAGAAGACCGGAGCCCTGCTCCTTTGCGATCCGCCAAGGGCTGCAGAGAGCATCCTCATCCTTTTGGGCACCTGTGTCCAGGAAGAGCCCGGCCATCCCTTTCCAGACTGGATCCTTCAGAGGTGAATTTTCTTCGGTGGATTCCGATTTGCTCCGTCTGACCAGCCTAGGCAATCCAGCATCGCGTGGTACCAGTGCCCCCGGGCACACTTGCTTCACGCCGGCGCCGGCTCCGCCTCGCCAGCAAGCGCATTCCCAGGTAAACATTTTAAATACCTTAGAATTCTTCTGCCTAGAGTCTGTAATCAAGAAGTTTACCCACTTTTTCTGTAAAGAGCCAGAAAGCAAATACTCTAGAATTTGGGCCTGGAACTGTCTCTGTAGCGTATTCGTCTTTGTTTTGACAATGTAAAAACCACTCTGAGCTGCTGGCCTTACAAAAATAGAATCATGAAGACTGTGATGATTAAAGCCTAATCACTAATGCACCCAGCACAGAGGCTAGAGCGCCAGTGAGTCCTCCACCGCTTCCTAGGCCCGACCATAGTTTTGCAGTTAGGATCCAGGTTTTATGAGGACTGGGACCCACCCAGGTTTAGTTCAGTCTCTTGAATCCCTCCCTGCACCTGCACCTCAGCTCCTCCCCCTAGGCCGGTGGCCCGTGGTGAGTTCCTGGCAGCCTCCTAGGCCACCAGGAAACACTCTGACCAACTGCCACGCCCTCCTTTGCTCCAAAATGACAAGCTCTTTTCATCTGGGAGCAAAAGCTGAAGTCCCCACATTTGAACTAAATGAGTTTAGTGTAAAAGTAATACAAGATTATCTCAGACAATTGTATTTTAATAGTATTTTTTCTGGTGATAAATGTAGTATATGTCTACCATGGTCATTTGGAAAATTCTGAGACGTATATAGGAGAAAATAAATTCTCCGTAACCCTAACCCACAAAAAATAACTTTTGAAATGCTCGTGTATTTTAAAATTCTTTTTTAATGCATATTATAGGACAACTTACTGAACAATTGGATTTTTAGAAATACTTTTAATAAAACTTGTGTTGTAGTACAGCATACAAGAAAGCGTACAAATGACAAATACATTTCAGTAAACTTTCAAAGATTAACACAAACGTGTCTGGGCAACCACAACCCAGCTCAAGAAAGTAACTAATAGTAGCATTCTTCATCCCCCTGTTAGTTTTGTCTATTCTGACATTTCACATGAAATGAATTACTTGGTAAAATATTTTATAGTATTTGGTTTATTTCACTTTATATTATATTTGAATTCATCCATGTCATTGCATGTAACAAGTCTTTTTTAAAATTTTATTCTAGGCTGTATGAAATTAGTTATATGAGTATACACAATTTATTCTTTTTGCTGTTATTTTTTCTTAATTACAGATGTATTGAGATGTACAGTTCATCCACTTAAAGTGTGCAATTCAATGTGTACAATTCAATGCTTTCAGCGTATTCACAGATATATGCAACCATCACCACAGTCAATTTTAGAAAATTTCCATCACTTGGAAACTTCATACCCTTTAGCAATTACTCCCACAACCCCAATTCCCTATCCTTTCTAGTCCCCAAGCAACCACTAATTTTTCTGCTCTATAGATTTGCCTATTCTGGGCATCTCAAAAAATTGCACCGTATGATATGCGGTCTTTGTGACTGGTCCCTTATGCTGATACTGGACATTCAAGTTCTTTCCAGGTTTGGAGCTATTACAGATAATACTTCTGTGAACATTATTCTGTGAATCGGTTCACATAGATACACATTTCTGTTGGGATACACATCAAAGGTTTGCTCATAACCAGCTATAATTACAGTGCCAAGCAGTTTTTTAAATTTACAGACCTGCCAGCATTATATGATGAGAGTTCTCATTGTTCCACGTCCTCTCCAACATTTGGGGTTTATATAGTATTAATTTATATTTCTCGGATGACTAAAGATAAAGAGCATCTTTCATGTAATTATTGGCCACTCGGATATGCTCTTTAGTAAAGTGGCTTTCAGGCATTCACCCATTTTTCTATTGGCTAATCTTCTTCTACTTGATGTGTATATTCTAGATAAGTGCTGCAAACAAACACCTTTTCCTAATTAAAGGCTTGCATTTTAACTCTCTCATTTTTAGATTTTGATAAAGGTAAATCTTTAATTTTTATTGAGGTCTAATTTATCACTTTTTGTTCATGGTTAGTGCTTTTGCTAACCTGTAGGAAATCATTGCCTACCCCAAGGTGACAAGGGCATTCTCTTATGTTACCATCTGGAACTTTAAGTTCCAGATGGCAAGTGAGGACTATTTTTTTTTTTTTCATGTAGCTATCCAACTGACCTAAGTTTTTCTTGGAAAAGAAAGTCCTTTCCCCACTGCTCTGCAACATCACCTTTGTCATAAATCAATAGAAATAGACCTCCAGATGTTGGAATCAGTAGAAAGGGAATATAAAATATATTTATGGTTATTTTAAATTATTAAAGATTCTTACTAAGGGTAGATATGATAAATGAAGACAGGGAATTTCAAGATAAATACAACTAATAGAAGAAGAAAAAAATGGAACCCCTAGAACTGAAAAATATAGTAACTGAAATTATTTGATGGGATTATCAGTAGATTGGACACACAGTAAGGAGAATCAGGAAACTTAAAGATAGGTCAATAGAGAGCCAGGCACAGAGGCTCATGCCTGTAATCCCAGCACTTTAGGAAGCCGAGGCAGACAAATCATTTGAGGTCAGAGGTCAGAAGTTTGAGACCAGCCTAGTCAACATGGTGAAACCCCGTCTCTACTAAAAATACAAAAATTAGTTGAGTGTGGTGGTGCACACCTGTAATCCCATCTACTTGGGAGGCTGAGGCAGGAAAATCGCTTGAACTGGGGAGATGGAGGCTGCAGTGAGCTGAGATTGCGCCATTGCACTCCAGCCCGGGCGACAGAGCGAGACTCCATCTCAAAAAAAAAAAAAAAAAAAAAAAAAAAAAGTCAATAGAAATCATCCAAATTTAAAGTGCACTGAGAAAAAAAAAAGTTTATAATAAACAGAACATGGTGGCTCATGAAATAATATAAAGACATCTAACTTACATGAAATTGGACTTTCAGAAGTCAAGGAAGGAAACTATCAGGCAGAAAAATACTTGAAAAAGTATTAGCAAAGGTTCCCCAAATTTGATCACATATATTTATCCAGAATGTTTACTTGTTTAATGAAGAGTTGATCCCCGTAACCTATATTGCCATTAATGGAGTTTAGAGGTTAGCATAAAAGGTTATAAAGTGTTACATCTCCATGAATGAGCAGCAGGGCATTTTAAAGTCACATCGAATGTGGAAAAAATACTTTGCCAGGTGGACGGGTCCTAAGCATGGCTATTCTTTTAACATAAATGTTGCCTGCCCACTAACATTACCACCACCGCAATCATAGTAATGCCAAAATTCCTCACAGTTTTTCAAAATGTCCTGTTGGTGCACACTACAGACCTGCATCCACTGAGAACCCTTCTCTCCTGTGATCTGCCTCCCTGTCCCATACCTTTCTAACCTCATCTTCTAATGTTCTATGTAGCAAACATCCCTGGCCTCCTTCCAGATCAGGGCTTTGGGGATTGTTTTTCCCTCTTCCAGAAGGCTCCTGCCCCCAAATATTTATGTAACTGACTCTTCCACAGGTCTTTGTTCTAATGTCATTTTTCTCAGTGAGACCTACCAATGAAACAAACCAAAACAAAAAACTTATACATTCTCTCAGCATCTGGGTTAGTTTGCGGGGCTGCCATGGTAAAGCACCGCAGACCCAGTGGCTTAACCCTCAGAAAATTATTTTCTTAGCTCTGGAGACTAGAAGTCCAAGAACAAGATGGCAGCAGGTTTGATTTCTCCTGTGGCCTCTCTCCTTGACTGGCCATTGGCCAACTTCTCTCTGTGTCCTCTCATGGTTTGTTCTCTGTGAGTGAGTGCCCTGGTGTCTCTGCATGTGCAAATTTTCTTTTATAAAGACAGCATTTAGATTAGATTAGGACCCATCCAAAGGGCCTCATTTTAACTGAATTGCCTCCTTAAAAACCTTATCTACGAGTATAGTTACCTTATGAGGTACTAGGGGTTAGGCCTTCAACATATGAATTTTGGGGGTACATAATTCAGGCCATACACCATCTCTTGTTTATTTTCATCTGCATACCCCCTGCCTTTTTTTTTTTTAGATGGAGCATTGCTCTGTCACCCAGACTGGAGTGCAGTGATGCGATCTCAGCTCACTGCAACCTCCACCCTCCTGGGTTCAGGCAATTCTCCTGCCTCAGCCTCCTGAGTAGCTAGGATTACAGGCATGCCCCATCATGCCTGGCTGTAGCCTTTATTTTAAATTCAATGTATTGTAATGATTTACTTGGTTTATTGTCTTAACTTTCTGTTCCACTGGAATACAGGTTCCATAAGAGAAAGATTTTAATCAATTTTGTTCTCTGAAGTGTCTTCAGAACCAAATGAGTAAAAAATTATCATTGTTAACGTTTTCACTTAGTGCTAGCATATGGATAACCTCAATTTATTTCTAATAACTCTCGGTATCTTTCAGAGGATTCCTTCATTCCTTCATGAATGAAGAAAGCCCTGATAGTGTTCCAGTAATTTATGTTTTTTATCTTCTTAACAAAAAGAGTTATAGCACTAAAAGATCCAGCTTTTTTGTTTTACTTTTTAAAAAAATTTTTTATATTGTTAATAGAGACAGGGTCTCACCATGTTGCTCAGGCTTGTCTCGAACTCCTGGACTCAAGTGATCCACCCTCCACAGCCTCCCAAAGTGCTGAGATTACAGGGGTGAGCCACCACACCCAGCCAAGATCCAGTTTTTTTTACCAAGGAAAATAAGAAATTTAATATGCTTGTTTCCAAAGCAACAAATCTTTGCATGATTAAGTAGACTGAGGGCTCTTCCATATTAGACGAAAATACCCAGCCAAATTGCTGATGACTCCCTCAGACAGAAAAAAAAAATGCTTAGAGTCATCCTCACAAAGATATTTGCCTGTTTAATTGTAACCTAATTACGACAACTTTTTTTTCTTTAGGTGGTCAGGCTCAGGATGGACCATGAGCTTTCAAAAAGGAAAAAGGTGAAAATCCTCAACTATGCTGCCATCTGAATAAGTGTTTCTTTGTAGCATGCACAGAGTCAAGGAAAATTACATCCCTGCATTATGTAATGTACCAACAACGCACTTACCCACTGTTTTAATCTAGGTTATTCTTGAAAGCAGAGCCTGAGACAAAGGTAGACACGTTCTATTTACGAGTCTAACACCCAGGAGCAGGAATGAGAGGCAGGGGAGTGAACATGGGAAAAGGGAAAGTAAGTCCAAGCAAAACCAGATACACCAGATACTGCTGTTATCAAGTGGTTCACCCCTATTAATGGCTACATAATGCAGAACTTTCTTAGGATTCTTCTTAAACTTTATCTCAGAACTGTCTACCTTAGGGAGAATGGAGAAGTATTTCTCCATCAGCGGTCACCTCCTGTTTGTTGAGGGCTGCTCCTTTGGGGCGTTAACTCACCGCCCCCACCACCCCATCCCTCTGGGCTGCAAAGAGCTGAGAGCCCACATGGTACCTCAGCATCGCACATTGCTACATCAGAGAGGTCTTAAGACAGGAAACTAGAGTCTTGGTGCATGCTCGAAGTGAGACAGTGTCAGCACAGAAAAGTGTAATATCTTCCATAACTGTTCAACAGAGCCATGACTGGACTCAGAGGTTGAAAAGATACGGGACCGTACACAAGAAGCATCTTGTAAGCCTACATAACATACTATTAGACTCATCGAAATCTGTTTCATTCCTTCTTTATAATCAAAACTTCAGTGTCCAGAATAAGGTTGGCAGAGGGTTATATAGGAAAGTTAAATGCATTAGAAGGTGTATATTTATAAGTTTTAACCTTGAGTCATGTTCAAGGAGAAAGTGACATTGGAACTCGGAAAATTAAAAAATGATTCTACTTGAAAAATTTGACCATTGCATAGAGATATTAGCTATTGTCTAATCTTTTGTAATCTCAGAAACAATCGTGAATTGTTTGGTGAAAAATGAAAAAATAAAATTAACCATTTCATATGTCTCCGTGAGCTTTATAGACCAATGTCACTAACTTTTCTTAAGATAATTGTTTCCTACTGTCAAATAGCTCTAGTGATATGCATCTTACAATCAATGAAGGGAAAACTGATAGAAACATAGGAAGAAAAATACTGGGGTAATTTTCATCGTATAAAGTATTAACATTAACATTGGTTAGAATAGAGGAGAAACTGCATGACTTGAGTGGACATTCCTGTATGTTGTATGAGGCCCTATCTTAACAGAAATAGTGACATCATCATCATCCTCTCTTATTTGGTCTTGAATTGCCACCAATAGGATAAAACCTTTGAATTATTTAACTCAATATATGTTAAGTTTCTACTATGTGCTATATATTGGTACTGTAAATATGAATAAGACATAAAATATTACATTAAAAAACATCAGAATATATGTTCTTTTAAGGTGTACCCCAAAACATTTACCACATGTTCTGGGGTGCATGTTAGGCTGTATCACAAATCAAGTCTTAAGAAATTTCAAAAGATTGAAATCATATAGAGTATAAATTAAACCAGAAATCAAGTACATAAAGGTAACAAAAAATTTCCTAAATGCATTAATTTAAGGAACATACATCTCATGACCCAGGAGTCACAAAATAAAGCAAAATTGCGAAAATATTTTGAAATGAATTTTAATGAAAATACAGCGTATTAAAGCTCTGAGTACTTATGTTAGAAATTTTACAGAAAGGTTGGCTATCAGTGTTTCCAGAAGCCGGGGAAAAAGTTTAGACAACTTGATGGCTGAGGAAGGGAAACAAAGTGAGACCTCTGATCACCCTGCCTTTCCAAGGTGAGCACTCTGGATCCCGTCGTAGGAGACCAGAGTCTTGCTGAGTTGAGGAGAGGAAGATTGGAGTTGAGACTGAGATAGTTTGAATTTTTAGGACAAAGTATCAACAAAGAAGATAAACAAAAAAATCCAGAAATCTATGTAGAGGCTCCATTGTGTACCTAGTGGAACACTAAGCCTAACAAGTCTCAAAATTAGCGTGAGATTGGGAAATATCTAATTTCCATCCAGCCACAGTGGAGAATCCTGACTGAAAACCAGGCATTCACTAAAGATCCCAGAAAGGTTACGTGTTACATGAGTAGGGCTAAAGTATCCTGACTAAAAACTGTACTACACTTGCTCCCCACCCGCACAAAAAGCTTAAAAACAAGCCTCAATAGTATAAAGCTGAACTCTAAATAACTAAACTACCTGCCAGAACAAAGTCCAAATTTATTAGTTCCAGTCCTCCAAAATAACACATGGAAAGACAAGATTCAATTTACAAGACATTTATTTGGGGGAGTAAAAATGGCTGAGGGTTTAAATAGAGAGGAAGTCAGAGAGACAGAGTCCTCAGGATACATAAGATTTCTGGCCTCCATGGAGGTGTGATGGTTAATTTTATGGGTGTCAACTTCACTGGGCCACAAGATGCCTCATATCTGATCAAACATTATTTCTGGTTGTGTTCATGAAGCATTTTCTGGAAGAAATTCACATTTGAGTTGATGGACTGAATAAAGCAGAAATAAGCCAATTCCTTATAATAAATAAGGATTTATTTATTGATAAATCTGTATAGGTTGATTATAAATCCTTATAGATTGACTGATAGATCCATAGGACTTATTGATTCTGTTTCTCTGGAGAACCCTAACTAATACAGAAGGAGAGAGGGAAGAAAGGATGGTTGAGCAGCAAAAAGCTTAGACTGTAGCACAGTTCTGATAAAGTTTGCGGTCAGATGAAGAACACTCAAACCAAAGTTGCCCATTGGAGGAGCCCCCTACCTCACAGGAATAGGCCTGCATTATTAGTATACCTTCCTCATTCATTTATTGTTGTTCTTACGGAAACAACCCACGGGAAATGTAGCCTTGGCATGACTGCATCAATGGATACAGAGAGGAGTAGTGGGGACCCCCCCCCCAGTCAATTACGTTCCACAGCAAAAGATCTCAGTGGTGCATTTCCATGCTGGCTCAGTCCACCCCTTGGGCTGCACAGCTCTATTCAGGCCTAGCTGCCAGGAAGAGTATTAGGTGTCATTGTCAACTCAGGCTGTGTGCCCAGTAAACCTGGAAGTGTCTGGATATTCTTGCTTGCCAGCATATAGTCATAAATCTATTTGGGGAAGAACTTGCCATTTCATCAAAGTATATACATGTATAGCAGGGTTCTTCCTCCTAGTGACCTGTGACCTAGTAACCCAGCCACTTATGGGTTCTTCCATCTGTGGGTTCCTTACGTGAAAAGTGCTTCAGGTCTGGGAACTGAGAAAGGGATGTGTCATTGGAGTGCGGTTCCATTCATGCCTTATTTGGTTATAGGCGTTAAGCAGCATTCTTGTTATGTGCCCATCTATTTTGCCTGTAGAGGTGTTACTTTCAATTAATTATCTCCTAAACACCCTGCGAATCAAACCCCCTTATACTACCCCTCCGATTTCACCAGTTGTTATAGTAATTGTAGCCTCTTGACTTTTGGTAATTAAGCACTGGTCCTCCAGGGCCTTCTATCACTTGAGAGCCCATCACCCCTGAATCATATTAACAATCCCAGCTCTCTGACCACCTCATTTACCATCAGCCCTGGTCTAAAGAGTAAAGCCACTACTGCACTTAGTGACACTGGTAACCTCTCACAGGCTCATTCTTGGCGGCCTGAGTGAATTGTCACTATTTCATGACATGTTCATCACAGTATATCCATCACATATTCATTCGTCTGACCCCTATGAAGGTGTGATGGTTAATTTCATCACATACATACATGCCATTGTATAGCAGGTCCTTAACTAATAAAGCAATGCCAAAGTTTTCAGGCAGAACTGATAGACCCTGTGGAAGGGCAGGCAAGCCCAGAGCAAACCATCTATATGCAGTTCTTTTAACAGCCTGCAAGGCGCTGTAAGATTAGGGAAACATTTATCAAATTACGTTCTGTGGAAAACTAGTTCCATAGGATATGAACTGATGTCAGGAGAAAAATTAAATTAGAAAGTTCCTTCAGTGCCAGATTCTCAAAGCCATTCGTATGTGAATGTTTATCGCAGCTCTCCAAAGGAGATGATTTGATGTGTTCCATGTGGCAGTAGTATGATGTGCAACCCAGATCCCCCTTCAAAGAACAGCTTGCACCCCACTTGCTGGGTGTAATGTTAGCAGGCAGCCTGCAGCTGACAGCCCTCTTCAGGAATTGGCATAGCTGTAGAGAACCACTTCACCTAAGGTCACACTTTTTTGTGGAGTGGCCCATAGCCAAGGATTGATCAGTGTGGAGATACAAAGTTGTTCTCTTGCCCATCTCAGGACATCTCTGAGGGCCATTTTAACTCCAGAGCTCCCTGTGGGGTTGGCCAAGGCTGTCGTTGGACCTGCATTATAACTTCCACCCAATTCCACTTCTCTCTCTCTCTCTCTTTTAACAAACGTTTGGCAAAAGGCACTTCTTAATAAATATCCTACAATTAAAGTATATCTCAGAATCTGCATCCTGGAAAATGCTGTCTGAGACACCCCACTTTCTAATTTTCTTTGCCCATTAAAGCTCACCCCCCAATTTTTTTTTCTTTTTTTTTTTTTTGACGGGATCTTCTTCTGTTGCCTGGAAGGGAGTGCAGTGGCACGATCTCGGCCCACTGCAGCCTCTGCTTCCCAGGCTCAAGCAATTATCCTGCCTCAGCCTCCCAAGTAGCTGGGATTACAGGTACCTGCCACCACGCCCGTCTAACTTTTTGTATTTTTAGTACAGATGGGGTTTCACCATGTTAGTGAGGCTAGTCTCAAATTCCTGACCTCAAATGATCCGCCCACCTCGGCATCCCAAAGTGCTGGGATTACAGGTGTGAGCCACCGTGCCTGGCCTAAAGCCCTTTTTCATAGAGTACCTAACAGGTGTAGGGCTTAAGAAATACATTCTGGATGCTGGTAAGTTCAAGTGTGAGAACTAAGTACCTGTGTGGAAAGTAGGGAGGGGTACCCAAAACTTAAATCTCAGCTTATGAATTCCTTTGAGATTTGAAACTAGCTTAATTTTGATATGTAACTCTAATGCTTAAAGTATTACAGGATCTACTATCTATGGAGGTGCTATGGAGAGGATCTAAATATTGTATAACCTGTGCAAATAAATTTTCTTTTCTCTGTAACAGTGTTTAAAACTTTAAGATAATCCGTGGTTGTCAGGTAAAATGCACTCATGTCTATCTGACAGATACAAATATTTTGCATTCTAGCTGCTTTTAGATATTTAACAGGAGAGGAAAACAGGAAATATGATTAAAGCCTTTGAAAGTCCATTTCCAAGAAATAAAAACTGCAGTAGGAATTCTACAAAACTGAAAAATCTTCAGGACTGGAAGAACTATCCAGAAAAGCCCAGTGGACTATAATAACTTATTAAAATATGTGTTTGGCAAGCCACTGACTAATACCACTTTAAGATATGAATGCATTACCAAAAAAAAAAAAAAGCAGTAGTTTTTACAAGTCTTTGAAATAATCATATTTGTATTTTGACACTAATTTGAAATAAGGAGCTGGCTTGAAATACTAAACCTAAGTGATCAGAGACAATGAGCTATCAGACTACATGATCAGCATAGAGCAATTTCCAAATAAGATGAGATGTATGCAGCCTCTACAAATTTGGCTTGGGGAGGAGTTTACTTCACTTGCTTGAATAAGCCACTGTCTATGGCTCACAAGGGTCCCGTTCTTAATGAGGTGGTGCATAGCAGCAACACACTGTGAATCCAAATAGCAGATGGCAACACTGTTGAGTAGGCTGGCAGTCTGATGTCTAGCCACCAACTGGCAGCAATCATTATTAAACTGATTCATGTGCCCAGGGAAAATCTTCATAACAGTCTTAGCAAATGTGAGCAGCAAGAAGCAAATGATCTGCTATTCCTATCTGCTATGAGTACTACCTGTATTTCTTAAAATATTATTCCCCAGTGCAACCTACACAAAGAAATGGCATGATAGGTGCACCGGAGGCCCTATTCCTTTCTTATAGATACATGTATACCTTTAAACATGATAGCTGTGATTTCTCTATTTGGTGAATAGCTTTTCCTTGACAGAAATAGCTTCATAGCATTCACCCTATGGATTTGTCGCACATATTCAATGATAGGCAAGCACTCATAGATTCTGTAAATAAATAGCTGAACATATTCTATCTCATATAATGAAGCAATGGCCTACATTGCTCATGGTCCATCTACATGAGACAGGTAACTCATCCTAGGGTGAAAAGTTTGTTATACTCACACTTGGTTAGGAAAGCAGTCTAAGAAAGGCTCTAGCTTCAGAAAACTTATGTAAGGTTATTTCTACGAGAAAATCTTAAAGGTATCCATTTAAAAGTTCTGTCTTTATGCTGGGTGCAGTGGCTTATGCCTGTAATCTCAGCACTTTGGGAGGCTGAGGCAGGCAGATCACAAGGTTAGCAGTTTGAGACTAGCCCGGCCAACATGGTGAAACCCCATCTCTACTAAAAATACAAAAAATTAGCCGGACGTGGTGGCACACACCTGTAATCTCAGCTACTCAGGAGGCTGAGGCAGGAGAATTGCTTGAACCCAGGAGGCAGAGGTTGCAGTGAGCAGAGATCACACCATTGCACTCCAGCCTGGGCAACAGAGCAAGACACTGTCTCTAAATAAATAAATAAATAAACAAACAAACAAATAAATATTCTGTCTTTACAAACCAAAGTGCTAAACAAATAGCATTTTTTTCAAATGTTGAAAGTATGTGTTGTTTGTAACCAATAAAGCCAATTTCCACAACTTTATATATTAATAAAGAAGCCTGAGGTAATATTTTTTTTGAAAAACAAAACCCTGCTTTATTCACTTACACAATACTTACAGTTAAATTAAAAAACAAAAATCCTAGCCATTCTCTAAATCTTCATTACATTTTTAAAAATTAAGATACTAGAATTATTTTACGTGCTCATAATAACACGGGGAAAGCACTACAGTTAAATATCATGTTACAATCACATTTTATTTTATATTCCATTTATGGTAATTTTTTAATAGAAGCAACATTTAAAATCTTTTTTAAGAAGTAATAAAATCACTCTGAATGGATTCTTTTTGGCTTTATCAACTTGATAAATCAATCAAGGCTGAAACAGCATTTATAACTTCTAGAGTGAGTGCCCCTGCCCTTGTGTCAAATAGGAGAGTGATTATCATCCAAAGTTAGATACCCCAGCCCTGGCAGTGAAGCTCGAAAGCAAGCTTGCACGCCGTCTCTCAAGTCTCTCAGCATTCTCCCCAAACAAGAAATCAAATGCCAGAACTTATACACTTAACATTTGAGACCAAAAAAAAAAAAAAAAAAAAACTCCAAAGGAGAGATTTACTCAAATGTGCTTGTCTCCCAGTTACTTTGTAAGAAATAAATCCATATCAGAAGAAAAGATGTCCATGTCTTGTTCTGCATGAGAAATAAGTGCCATGTACTAAAAGAAGCCTAAAAATGGTGGTGCGAGTTTCTTAAAATGGCTGAAATCTCTCAAAATACTGAACATCTCATCAGACCATCAAGAGTTACGTTTTTATCACACATTATAAAATTCTAGGTATCCCAGTCTGGGCAATATGGAAAACCTCATCTCTACAAAAAATGAAAAAAAAAATCCAGGTGTAGTGGCGCGTGCCTATAGTCCCAGCTACTTGGTAGGCTGAGGTGGGAGGATTGTTTGAGCCTGAGAGGCAAAGGTTACAGTGAGTCTTGATTTTGCCACCGCACTTCAGCCTGGATGATACAGCAAGACTCTGTCTCAAAAAAAATAATTCTAGATATTTGAAAAATAAGATAGGGTGATGAAGGTTTATCACCGGACATTAGGGTGTACTCAATGGTAAGTATAAAGGCAAACCAGCAATGGATAGGCTAGTTCAAAAGATGTATTATATTTCCAGATATTATGATAACAGTGATAAAGACTTGATGGTGAATAGGTACTTGGATAGCAGTACTGCAGATGGTCAGTTTGAGTAAGTCACCTGCACTACCCAAAGATGAATATTCTTTTTGAGAACAGAAGAATTCTAGTGATCATGAGGTGAGGATGCTGGAAATTCATTCCTGAAAATTTATATGTACCAAGTAGTTGTTTTCTGTTCTCCCATTCTTCACTAAAACTGTCCTTATCAAGAACACCACTGATGTCCATCTTGTCCAAATCAAAGTTTCATTCTCAGACTCTCACTTACTCTAATTCTCAGAGGCATTTAATGCAATTGATCACTACCATCATCTGGAAACACTTTCTTGGCTTGGTTACTAGAACAACAGTGCATGCCTGGTTTTCCTTCTTCCTTACTGGAAGTTCATTGTCCATCTCCTATTTAGCTCCTTATCAAAATCCTGACCTTTGACATTTGAGTGTTCTTAAATACACTGTAGATTCTGATATCTGAATGAACTAGATACTCTGCTATGTACACTCTAATGAGGACAGGGACTATGTGTGTCTGGTTCACTGCACAATGTCTAATACATGGTGGACATTCAAATATTTGTTGAAAGAATGAACAAATACTAGAACAACATATGCAGTTTGAATAGATGAGTATAAGTATAATGAGGATGATCTGGATATTAAATAGTCCCTAACATTATTTCATTGAGGTAGGTTTTAAATACTAGAATCCTCACCTTTTTACAGTATGAAATTGAGATGTAGACAGGTCAAGTAACTTGCCCAAGAACACACAACTACAAAGTGTCAGAGCTGGGACGTCTCCTGCTGTGCTAGTCCAAGGTCATGCTCTTGACTCAGTGCTATACTTATTGATAAATACAAGAGAAAACGATAGGAACCCGAGTTCAGCTTATGTTTCTCCTGGTCCTCTGCTACAACTGAGGTTGATGTTTCTGATGGTAACAGGACTACAAATACTAGTTGTTTTTTGTTTTTGTTTTTGTTTTTTTTACATTCAGAAAGAACAGGATTGTGTCCTCATCTGTAAAATAGAAATGAAAATGCTACCAATCTACCTTCTTTTGATGGTAATTTAAGGCTAAAATAAGATAATCAATATGCCACATATAAGTCACAATACCAAAATCATGGGGGATCTTCATGTATTAATTATTACTACTGGGAGGTACTAAAAGAAGATCTGAAGTGGAAAGAAAAAAATTTCCTTACTGATTAGAGAAGCAGGAAGAAGGCAGTCAAGAAGGAGCCAGAACATTCCTTACTGACCTAACTCAGGAAAATCAAAAGAAAGGCAATATTCCATGGTTCCCCTGTAACAGATAACGAGCACCCACTACACAATTAAAGAATTAAAAGTTCATTGACTTAGCCATACTACATCTTCTTTTAAAACAAAAATCATAAAGACAAAAATCTGCTGATGCTGTGAAATAAAACTGGTGATTCTGCAGTCAATTTGTTTTGTACCTGTGTGGTTTTACCTTCCACTGACCCACCGAGACATTACAATTAGTGTATCCTAAGGATGACTGGAGATAAAGTAGGCAGAGGAAATTAGGTTAATGAGGAAGCATAGAGAAAGGCAATCCTGGGACCTCCTGTTCTTCAGAATATACAGGCCTTTAAACTGTAATCAGGTAGCACAGTTAGGAATATTCTCAAAATTCACTTTCACCACTGGATTCCAGCTTGTAATATTCAATTGCTATAGAAAATGATGATCAGAATGGACTTAAATTCTGAAACTTCACTTAGAAATTTTATTCAGGGTATCTTCTTCCTTTGTTGGCAATATAGCCATCACATCTCCATTAGGGAGAGATACCCAGGTTTCTCAGTCACACTTCTCCACTGTGAGTGTCACACAAGACATTTCACTCAGTTAACAAAAATATTTCCTAAATGAAAGGATGCAGATGGCTGACTGGGTTGAGCTTTGGAGTCACTCAGATCAATATTTAAATCTCAGTTCAGGTACTTAGCAAATAAAAGACAGCCCCAGCCTCAATATGCTCATTATTTAGATGGATAGAGTCCTCACAAGGTAGTTTTAAAGATCTCCTGATCATTTACTTAAAGTAATTAGATTGCTGGCACAGTCAGTTTTCAATAAAGCATGGCCACTATTATCAAAGTTGCTAATCATTGAAATGGCAATACCAAAATTGGCTGTAATTTCATTTTCACTGGTTTTTGATTGTTTGTAAAAAGACAGATCTATATTTGTGTTTAGAGATAACCTATTCTAGAGATTTAGGAACCTATCCAACAACCACTTTGTCTTTTGTGCTGCTATAGCAGAATGGCTGAGATTGGGTAATTTATAATGCACAGAAATGTATTGGCTCACAATCCTGGAGGATGGGAAGTCCAAGGTCAAGATGCCAGTATTTGGCAAGGACCTTCTTGCTGCATCCACAAGTGTGGAAGAAGAGGGTGCAAGAAGGGGCTGAACTTGCCCTTTTATGATGGTACTGATCCCACCTATGATCCAAGAACCCTCGTGACCTAACCCTTACAGGTCAACGGTACTTACATTTTAACATGAGTTTTCAAACCATAAAACACCTCCAAGGTGGTTTTTAACTTTAATTATTAATTAATCGGTCCAAGGAACAATTGCTAAGCATTTACTATGTGCTAAGATGAATGAGTGATTCATGCTTTTCTTCATTTCAAAATCTCCCCATTGCTTTAGTCTCTGGAGATCAGCCCTCATGGTGCGTATACTTAAGTCATGGGTAGCAAGGCCATGTGAAGTTGAAGAGACATGAACAAGAAATGTGACGTGGTTCATGATGACTGAAGGGAAAAACAGCTGCTAATAAATTTGCAGTCAGATCATGGAAGGCTTTAAATAATGAGGTAAAATATTTGGACTTCATTCAAACCTTTTGGAGAGAAATGTCAAAAACATTAACCCCATATTGAAGTTAAAAACAAAGCTAGAAGTCTTATTGTAGATAACAAACTGACTCAAGGAACACACATATTGTTAAGACTGGAAGAATGACATTTTAAGTTCTTTCTAGTAGTGTTTGAAATACATTAGAAGGAAGGAAATCTGGAACTAGGGACATAAAAGGTAGGAAGCTATTTCAATAGGTCAAGAGTGAGGTAATAAGAGGCTAAACCAAGGCAGAAAAAAGACACATGAGATATGCTGGGTGGTGCTCCACAACTCTTCATAACTTTGGGCTAACTCCTTTAAAGCCAGGGAATTTGGTTAAATAAAAAAATGGAAATCCACATCTGTCTCAACATTTGTACTTTCAGAGGTATGAATGTTTCCGTTTTAAAATTATACATGAAACAAATAACAAGTTAATCTGGCATACTGTCGTGCTAGCCAAAAATGTGTGTGAGCAGTTTCGTAAACTGTGCCTTCTTTTCCATTCTAGCATTATTCTGTCTGTCTTTCTCCATGTTGCCCTTGTCTTTCTCAAGGATTTTCAGTTAACTCCTACCTTAATATTTAGATTAGCTGGCGAGATGAAACTCCTGTCATAGCTGCAACCAGCAAGACATATTCTTCTGACTTTGAATCTGGACCATTTTGTGTGATGACACTTTCCTAAAGAGAATAATACTATATCTGTGAGAAAAAGTCCTATGTGTGACTCTTCATTATAAAAATATCCACTGAATACATAACATTACTTAAGAAAACAAGAAAGTGTACGGAACAAGGAAACAACTAAAAGGGCAGCAAGACAAGACGAATGTTTCCTAGTCAAAACATGAGAATACATTTTGTTATCTGCGAAATGTAGAAAGGTTATCCCGAGAGATATCTAAGGTTAAAAAATACTATGAGAGATACACTCACACACAATTATAGATAAATATACTAATAGAGATATATAAATACCAAATTCATCATATTCACACTTCCCCAGTGGCTGCTCATTTGTATCCCAACCAACTTCACCCTATTATTCATTGGGTTATGAAAATCAGAGACCTAGGAAGCACACTTAACTTGTCTCTTCCCTTAATCTCCCATACCTAATTACTAAAAATCTTCTAGTTATATTCTACTAACTAAATTTCCCCTGCCCTCACCTAATTCCTTTGCCCTTACCTAATTTGTATAGGATAAAGTACAAACTCTTTAGTATGGCATAAAGGTCCATTAGATACAGCCACATTACAACCTTATCTCCTATCCTTCCCCCGTTATATACACATGTACTTGCTGTTCCTTCTGCTTGGAATGATTCCAAGAAGGAGCAAGGATCATTTCCTCTGAGAACCCTACAATGCTCCCTGCAGCCCAAGCCTACTTTCTTAAAGCACTTACTACTTATCCTCAATATTTTGTATAATTTACCTGCCTCTACCACTAGACTTAATGAAATTCTTGAAGTTAGAGATGTTGCTGCATCTATCACAATGAGAATCATCTGAAGCACGCACAAACACACACCATTTATTATCACTATTAACATGACTTTGCGATTCAACTACCGTCATTAGCATCTGTACTATTTCAAGAGACTTCTGCCCAGGAAGATTACCTTACAAGTGATAATACAGTATTGTTCATCCCTGGACCTTCTGTGAAATCCATCAATTCTTCACTAGAAAATATTAACCAGCAGTTTACACCCTGAGATTCTTTACATAATGAATGTAGACGAAATAAATGCATTTAAATGTATTACAATTATAGTAATGTAATAGGGAATGGAGGAGACTTACTAATGAATAAAATGTACAAATTAAAGTACATTTTACTCTTTCTCTATAGTGTCTGACAATTATGCCCACTACTCAAAGCAAAGAGAATACCAAGACAATGAGAAGGAGAAAATCTTCACAATTTTCTGAGCTCTGTAAAGAAATGCTTTTCAGGTAAATCTTTGATCAAAACAAAGGCATGGTCAAAAATATCCTTAAACAGTCAATTCCTACACAGTGCTTGACTCTATGCAACTATCAGGGATGTGGAAATTGATTGATGGTGATTTTTAATATACCAAAAATTTTTAGAACAAAAAATAACCACACATATGCTGATCTGCTTAAAATACACATTAGTATATACTGGGCTTTCATTCACCTCACCTCCTTTTCTTCTTTTCCTCAATTCATTTTACATAATCTCTCACCCTTTGCTTACTTCTAATAATCTTTCTCTCTGCCCTGCTGCAAGCGTGAACTACCATCAGAAAAAATACCTATGTTAATATCCAGAATCTACAGGGACTTAAACAAATTTACAAGAAAAAAATCAACCCCATCAAAAAGTGGGCTAAGGAAATGAACAGACATTTCTCAAAAGAAGACATTTATACAGCCAACAGACACATGAAAAAATGCTCATCATCACTGGCCATCAGAGAAATGCAAATCAAAACCACAATGAGGTATCATCTCACACCAGTTAGAATGACGATCATTAAGAGGTCAGGAAACAACAGGTGCTAGAGAGGATGTGGAGAAATAGGAACACTTTTACACTGTTGGTGGGATTGTAAACTAATTCAACCATTGTGGAAGACAGTGTGGCGACTCCTCAAGGATCTAGAACTAGAAATACCATTTGACCCAGCCATCCCATTACTAGGTATATACCCAAAGGATTAAAAATCATGCTGCTATAAAGACACATGGACATGTATGTTGATCACGGCAGTATTCACAATAGCAAAGACTTGGAACTAACCCAAATGTCCATCAATGATAGACTGGATTAAGAGAATGTGGCACATATACACCATGGAATACTATGCAGCCATAAAAAAGGATAAGCTCATGTCCTTTGTAGGGACATGGATATAGCTGGAAACCATCATTCTGAGCAAACTATCGCAAGGACAGAAAACCAAACACCACATATTCTCACTCATAGGTTGGAATTGAACAATAAGAACACTTGGACACAGGGTGGGGAACATCACACACCAGGGCCTGTTGTGGGGTGGGGGAAGTGGGGAGGGATAGTATTAGGAGATATACCTAATGTAAAGGACGATTTAATGGGTGCAGCACACCAACATGGCGCATGTATACATACGTAACAAACCTGCACCTTGTGCACATGTACCCCAGAACTTAAAGTATAATAATAATAATTTAAAAAAGAAAGAAAGAAAAATAGCCTATGAATTCAGCTTTCCCGTTGGTTAGTCTCTATAACCTTTTTGCTTTAACTGAAACTTGGCAGTGCCCTGAGAACACAACTTATCCTTGATCTTTCTCTCATACTCTATCTTGGTTGATTCCAGCGCAAGAGAGAAAAAATGCACAAGATGAGCTTGGAATATCTTGTCATACACATAACAAAGAAGATAGTGAAGACATCCAAGGACATATTAGAAGGACCCAGGAGCTAACTTAGAGAGGTTTTCAGTGGTCAAAGATAGGAACATTTTAGCATCATTAAGAATAACACTACGATGGCCAGGCGTGGTGGCTCATTCCTATAATCCCAGCATTTTAGGAGGCTAAGACAAGAGGATTACTGGAGCCCAGGAATTTGAGACCAGCCTGGGCAACATGGTGAAACCTCATCTTTATACAATATAAGAAAACTAGCTGGGCATGGTGGTGCACACCTATAGTCCCAGCTACTCAGGAGGCTGAGGCAGGAGGACTGCCTGAGTCCAGGAGGTGGAGTCCACAGTGAGATGTGATTGTGACACTGCACTCTGGCCTGGGTGACGGAGAAAGACCCTGTCTCAAAAATAAATAAACAAAAAGAATCATACCTACAACAGATTAAAGCACAACAAATATGTTTAAGTATGGAGTTCCTAACTATACTAAAAATTATTGGGGGATGCTAGGGAATCATCTTATTATTTTGAAAACATGATTTTGAAACAATCATGTATTTACATGAACTGTAACACTGTTCTATTAAATAGGAGATGAAGGAAAATTTCTGTTTGTAAAAATGTTCTAAGGGATTTCTAATCTCAGCCATGTATGATAAAGTAGCTGGTATTGAACTAACCCTTCTGCCAAAAGCAACTATAAAAGCTGGTTGACATATACAAATCAACTGTTTGAAGGCATTGGTAAACAAACAGTACAAGCCGGACTTTCTCAGTCCCTGAAAGAAGGAAAGCACATATGGTGAGGTCTATATTCATGCTATGACTTTTTTCTGAGAGCATTTTTCAAATCATGACGAAGGGGAATATAGCTCAAACCAAGAGTGACAGTATTACTGGACTGAGGGGAGAGAGATCTGAGTTCAGAGCGGCCGATATGGCTTGGAATTGAGTCTCAAAATTTCAAATAATAAATAAATTGAGAGAAGGATACAAAAATCTTCATTCAAATTCCTCAAGTCATGTTACCAATGCTGGCACAAATAGTGACAGGTGGGCAAATGGAGTTAAATTGTTGAGCGTTCTTATATTTGACAGTAACTGGTGAAATTACTAATTTAAGACTGCAATAAGATATGGATGAATATATTATAATTATATGGAAAGTACTAAAAGAATTTTCTTAAATGTCTAACTAAAAAACTGATAGAGAGAATGTGGAAGAATAAATGACACTGATTAATCCAAAATAATTCAAGAAAGGAAAAGTAAAATATCAAGGACAGATAGGACATATAGAAAACAAATAGCAAGTTGGTAGACTTAAATCCAACTATATTAGTAGTTATATGAGATATAAATGGACTAAAGGCTTCAATTAAAAGACAGAGACTGTCATACTAAATTACAAAAAAAAAAAAAAAAAAAAAAAGAACGAACAATTACCAGCCTGGGCAGCATAGCAAAACTTCGTCTCTACAAAAAAATATATTAAAATTAGCTGGACATAGTGGCATGCACCTGTAGTCCCAGCTTCTTGGTGGGGCTGAGATGGGAGAATCATTTGCACCCAGGAGGTCAAGGCTGCAGTGAGCTGTGTTCATGCCACTGTACTCCAATCTGGGTGACAAAGTGAGACCCTGTCTCAGAAAAAAAAAAAAAAAAAAAAAATCCACTATATGCTGTTTACAAGAGACATGCTTTAAATACAAGGGCACAGAAATTTTGAAAGTAAAAACATATACCATGGAATAGTATGGAAAATATATATACCATGCAGAAACTAAACAGGAGGAAGCTAGTATAATTTTATTAATACCAAGTAAAGCAGACTTTAAGGTAAGTGTATTAGTCCAATCTCAGCCTGCTATAAAGAACTGCCCAAGACTGGGTAAGCATAAAGGAAAGAGGTTTAATTGACTCAGTTCTGCATGGCTGGGGTGGCCTCAGGAAACTTACAATCGTGGCAGAAGGGAAAGTAAACATGTCCTTTTTCACGTGGTGGCTGGAGAGAGAAGCAGGGAAAATCCCCTTATAAAACTATCAGATCTCATAAGAACTCACTTGTTATCATGAGTACAGCATGGGAGAACCGCCCCCATGATCTAATCACCTCCCACAAGTTCCCTCCCCCAACACATGGGGACTATAATTCAGATTACATTTCAAGATGAGATTTTGGGTGGGTGCACAGCCAAATCACATCAATAAGTGTTACTGGAAATAGTCAAAATGATAAATAGGAAAATAAAACATTCCTAAATTTATATCACCTAATACAGTATATAAAGACAAGAGCGACAAATCCACAGTCATACTTGGAAATGTTACAATCACTGACAGAACAAGCAGACAGAAAATTCAAAAAATCAGTAAGACTATAGAAAATTTGAACAATATAATCAACCATCTTAACCTAATTGACATATAGACAACACTATAGCCAACAACTACAAAGTGCACATTTTTTCCAAGTGCACTTAGACATTTACCAAAATAAACCAAAGCAAATCTAAACAAATTGCAAAGAATTGAGTATGTTTTCATAGAGTATGTTCTCTGACCAGAGTGAGATTAGACTAAAGGATGAAGACATAAAGATACTAGAAAAATTCCTAAATGTTTGGAAATTAGCAATATACTTCTAAATAATCTATTAAAAAGGGGGGGGAAATGCAATGGAAGTCACAAAAACAGTACAGGTTCTTACAAATCACTTTTATAAGTTGATACGCTTTTGAATTATCCATTTCATAAAACAGATTTTGGAAAGCTTCAGAGGAAGCTTATGGTCTTACTCCATTTCTCTAGCCTTTTTTTTTTCCAATTATAATTCCAGCAATTACTAGACTTATGTTTTTAAAGAACTGTGAAGGGTCTGTCTGAGATTTTTTTCTACTTGGTACCTAAGAAGTTAGCCTATCACAATTTTAAGGATGCTAGAAGAAGGTTCAAGACTCCTGGGTCAGAGCTAAGAAATTTATTTCTTACAACACAGCAAGCAGCATGAGCTTCAAGTTTTTCATTGGTTTCCATGTCTTCCAAATCTCATGGAAGTGATATGGTGCATCTCAGATGGATGCAGCTCACTAGGGTGACCACCTCCCCTGTTTACCTAAGACCAAGGGGTTTCCTAATATTCAACATTTACTGTACTGTAAGCAGGAAAGTCTCAGGCAAACTCTGACAAGTTGGTCAACCTGTACACACAAGACTTATATAAAAGCTGAGATTCCCTGAGCTTAGGAGATAGCAAACTTTTAAAGGGACTGCCAGTAACTTGCCCATCCTTTGCACTGGAAAGAGACATTATCTCTATTATCGTAAATAGCAAGCAAATCTGTCCTTTGCCTTGGAGGGAGACGTTATCTTTATCTTCCAAAACTGTTTCCATGCAAACACACTTGAAAAGACATTTCAGAATAAAAGCTGTCAATGTATCTGCTCTGAAGATGTACAGAAATGCAAAAGATCTGTGGAAAATTGTTTCCCAACAATATTTTTATAAAATTACAGTACAATTATAGCACACTCATCTCTGTACTAATCTGTATCCTGACTTAGAAGATGAAAATCCTATACTCTTCTAAATTGTCACCAAGTTTCCTTTCTCAATAATCCAATACAAAATGTTTGCTCATTATTTTTAATAGGAAGTTTGTGAAAGGCACCTAAGTATGCTGAAAGAGGTCATCTATCTCTCAAGAATAAGTTGCTATTTGTCTCAGCAGCAAAGATTTAACAAAGAAAAAGATATTTTGTACTGTCACAATCATCCAAGGACATACTTACTAAATCCTTCCCTTGGCATCTAGCAAAAGAGGTCACGGTCTGTGAATAAGGCAAGGGAATTTAGGAGTAGGAGGAGTAAAACAGAAAACAAAACCAAAATAAACAAAAAAACCCCATGTTCCTTTTGGTAAATGAAGCATATACTAGGAGATCAAACTAATCTGGACTTTATGGAAATGTGTGCAGTCAATTTCTTTGGAATTCATCAGCCTGTAGGTCCTAGTCACTCATATTGACTGTAATAATACAAATTTCAGGGTTCTTTTTCCCCATCCAGGAGAATTTCTAGGAATTCCTAGGGGAGGTTTCACAAGCACTCAGCAAGTCTGTTCTTACCATTCGCCATCTTTTACCACTGGTCAAACACTGCATACCGTGACGTCTCTGGGATGATGAGGCCTTCCACCACAGCTAAGGCCTGGGTCCCACAAAATACCAAGCCTCATCACATCGTGTTACTGCATTAACTTTCTGTTGCTGCGTAGAAAACTACCACAAACATAGTGACTTAAAGTAACACAAATTATCTCACACTTCTGTAGCTCAGAATTCTGGCATAGCTCAACTGAGTTCTCTGCTTAGGGTCTCTCAAGGCTGAAATGAGATATTCACTTGGCTGGACTTTTTAATATGGAGTCCCTAGGAAGGAAATCTGCTTCCCAACTCATTCAAGTTGTTGGCCAAATATGGACATAGGTCTATGTTTCTCTGCTGGCTATAGGCAGGAGCCACTCTCAGCTCTCTAAGATCACCTGCATTCTGTGGCACCACCTGCTCTCCCCAGTCTTCAAGCCAGCAACAGCGCATCAACTCCCAGTCACGTTTTGAATCTCTGAATTCCTCTTCTGATCCTACAGAAAACGGTCTGCCTTAAAAGGAGTCATCTGATTAGATCAGGCCCACCTGGATTGTCACCATACTTTAAGGTCAATTAATTCACTTGGGACTTTAATTACATCTGCAAAATCCCTTCAAAGAAGTACTTGGATTTGTATTTGAATGAATAAGCAGAGGTCAGAAATCTTGGGCACGGGTGTGTCTTTAGAATCCTGCCTCCCAGTTACTATGTGAAGAGCCTCTTTCACCTCTGCTTCCCACTGTTTTAGAGAGGTCCGGTAAAGCATTGTTTGTGCACTTATATGTAAGAATTTTTCGAAGATCAGATCTTTGGAGATTTACATATAGACCCATTGCTCTCCACAGTATTTCGACCAAAACATAATGGGGTCTTTGCTACAAGTCAAATGAAAGTGCAAAGGTTGATGCTACATACAGAATTGCACAACCACAAACATAACTAACGCTTTATCACAGATTAGGACAAATACTTTCTCGGAAATATCAGTCCTTCAGGAAAATTCTTCTGGGGAGTACTTACCAGTACACCAGGCATGCCCAGACCTGTCTGAATTCCAGTTAAGTCTACAGCCTGTTCTCTTACTCCATTTACATACTATTGATAAGGAATCTCCCAGCTTCCTGTCTCAGAACATTGAGCACTCTGAGCTGCTTCTCTCCGAGGAACACAGAGAGCATGTTTCTTGCTCAGCAGCTAAATGTCTGACTTGTCATTTGAGACAAATGGGGATTTATGCTTCCCTCGTTTATGTGCTTCCTCAAAGGACAAGCCTCAGAGTTTTTGTGCTTGGAAAGAGCAAGGGTAAAGTACCAATTAACCAAACACATTGCCAGAAAGGACAGGTAGAGAACTATTCCGTGTCATTTCTGTAAGAAGGTCTGCAGGACCAGAGTTAAGTAAAAACATTAGGCCTTGTTTTCTAAATATAGCATGGAGAATAGCAGAATCAAAACAGGAATGGCATTTGCATTATGGGAAGGAATGATTTAGTCCCTTCCTTTTACTTTTTTCATCCAGTTTGCTTTAAACACACAGCTCAGTTGTGAACTGACTGAACTGTGAAGAAGGCAGACAGAAATGTAAGTAGGAAAAAAGGCCACCAACCAATCTTTAGTATTTTTCGACTTTGATTGGTCACTGGTGTCGAATAAAATCACCCTTGCCGGAAAGTAACTTCAAAAAGCAGGACATAGCACTAGTAGGCTCCATAATATGTGTCATATATTTTTTTCAAAGTCTAAGATCCACATAATGCTGTTCATTGTTTGGCAAAAACAAAAAAGTTAGATTTTGTGTCTTGACTTCTGAAAAAATGTGGAAAACAGCCAAATAGATTGGTCAGTGTATTGCACGTTTTTAGGGAGTTCTTCTATTAAGCCACCCATTCAATAGACAGTTAATAAAATCAGCCAACAAAGGCAATGAAGAATTTGATTTCAGAATTTTATTTCCCTTTTATGAGTCTCAAGATAATTTATGTAGAAGAGAATGATGGGCATGAGGAGAGATACCTTCCAGGTTTATATTCTATTTCCCCTCAAAACTAAGGACTCTGAGCAACAACCAGGTTATATGTTTATGCTTAACCAAGGAAAAATGATAGAATCTCCTATAAGAGATACAATAATCCTATAATAATTGTCTATTTCTAACTGTGGTTTCAAATCAGAACAAAAATGAAAAATAAAGTAAGTGGATACATGGGGAAAAGGAGAGGCTATTTCCTGTCTATGAAGAATTAAGGTAATGAATTTTTACAAGAAGAAAGTTGACATTGAATCTGAATTATTGGAAGACAAGTCTATATAAATCATTTCCATATTTGTACTTAGCCAGCCATGGCTTCCAAAAAATATGTGCAAGTATTAAAATTCAGGTAAAATGAGAAGTAATAACCCAAATCACTTAAATCTTAGCTTCTGTTAACCATGGATAAAGATGTAAATAGTGCTTAATTGCTGAAAACTACAAAAAGAGCTTTGAGATGTAATGGTAACTGTTGGGACTACACGTCACATAGATTTATGTTTGGTGCCTAATTCTGCCCTTTGTGTGACTGTGTGGCTATAGGCATTCTTCTTAACTTCTCTGAGCCTCAGTTTCCTTGCCTCTAAGGTATAAAGAAAACCTTTCTTGTTTTTCTACTGCGTATGTCTTCCATGGCCCCTTTCTTCATTCCTCCTATTCTGAGATAATGTGGCAGAGATTGACTACATATTCCTCAAACCTGTTTCTTATTTCTGGACCAGCAGCTGAATGATAGTGTCCAATAGCCATGCATCCAGGTGGTCCATATGACCGGCCTCTCTGACAGAACAGAAGCAGAAGTTATGTGTCTCATCCAGTCTGGGGCAGTTTCTTTTCCCCTCACAGGGTAATCTTGGAGGCCACATTTTGCAGATGGCAGAAATACTACACAGAAAGCCTAGATCCTTGCGTCACTATTTGGAAGAGAGCTGCTTGACCAGGAAATGTGTAACTGACTCTGCCTATGTGGAAAATAAATTTACACTATTATAAGCCGCTGAGATTTGGGGGTTGTTTGTTACCGCAGTATTATTTACCCTGCCACTGAAATTGGTACTTCGAAGTGGAGCACTGCTATAATAAAAACGTGAAATATGTGTCACCAGCTTGGCACCTGGGCAATGAAGAGCAAGAACACAGCGATAATAGGCAGAATGCCTGGAGAGTCATACCATACAGTGACATAATATCTGTTAAAATTGTCATCTGCCATAAAATGGAAGGCGTACTACATACCTACTTAGCAAGTAGGTTTACGGGGAGAGGCTGGGAAACGGAGAACGAACAGTGTGCGTTGGTTGTTGCTGACTCCTGACAGGAAAGTATTACAAGAAAAAAGCGCAGGAAAGGACTGGCCAGTTTGGGGAAAGATGTTAAAGGGAATGAGGAGTACAGAAAGTCAAGGGCTTGCTGGGTGGAAAAGTCAACTATTTCTTAACTTGAAATCATAGAAGATGATATTTAAAAACAGAGACGAAGCCTAGAGGGAAGCCTAGTACGCTCTTGGATAGAATGACTCAGTCTTTCAGCAAAAACATATTAAGACTGTGGTGTTCCCACTGGAGCCTGGCAGCTTCAGGGTTGCCATCATTAAGTTGAGTATGTGAGACAGGGATCTGAAGAAGCAAAGTAAAGCACCCTTGAGAACTATATCTAGGAAGGTACTCTGGGTTTGGTAAATACATGAAAATGAGTCAGCAGAAAGCTACTAAATTTCTTTGTTGCCCAGTACCAGAAGTCTGAAATTAAAATGTCAGACTTTTAAGACTTACAAAAAGCTTGAGTCGGGCCGGGCGCGGTGGCTCAAGCCTGTAATCCCAGCACTTTGGGAGGCCGAGGCAGGCGGATCACGAGGTCAGGAGATTGAAACCATCCTGGCTAACACGGTGAAACCCCGTCTCTACTAAAAAAATACAAAAAAAAAAAACTAGCCGGGCGAGGTGGCGGGCGCCTGTAGTCCCAGCTACTCGCGAGGCTGAGGCAGGAGAATGGCGTAAACCCAGGAGGCGGAGCTTGCAGTGAGTTGAGATGCGGCCACTGCACTCCAGCCTGGGCAACAGAGCCAGACTCCATCTCAAAAAAAAAAAAAAAAAAGCTTGAGTCTTTACCTTTCATGAACAAATAAAGTTAGGAAAGCTGTATAACTCCCAAAGAGGGCTTACTCTTAATACCCAGTTCAGAGAAAGCCATGGAAAATAATAAACTTGGAAGAAATTGCTAGAGAGCAAAGCCAGGGGCCACAGAAAGCAACAGACTTAAAAAAAAAAAAAAAATCCTCAAGGACAGTAGCAATTGGCACTAATCAAAGGATTTCTCCTACCCCAGAGTAGGAAATCCTCACAATGTTGACTAAGTGGAACTTCAGAATTGCCATAGCCTGATGATTTTCCTGTGTCTTTCATTCTGCTGATTTTTTAATGAGAATATTTACAGGCTGTCTTGTGCCTGTTTTACTAACTGTGTGTTGGGGATGGAGGGGAGCAAACGGATCACTGTCTTTTAGATCATGGGCTACGCAACCATAAGGAGCCACATCTAGGACTAAAGGAGATAATTTCACATCACTTGAACATCTTGGACTTAGAGCTAGAAGCAGGGACTGACTGGATGAGATCTTGTGTTTTCCAGTTAAGAAAGGGGCTTATATATTCTATGTGTGAGAGGAAGCATGAAATTGGTATTTGATGACCAAAAGGACAAACTATGACAGAAGCTTATAAGATACTCATCAAATGTTTGTTTGTTTTTTCCTGGGGATACTGGTAAGCTACATTTCCAGCCTTCTTGTGTGTAAGATGGGAACATATGTCAAGTTCACACCAATGTAATGTGAGCAAAAGCAAAGTGTCCCTTTCTGCCTGAGGCAGTTGAGAGAAGTGTCTTCTTCACACTATCCATCACTCTGAAGTGACAATAAAGGCCCTTGGTGAGGATATCAGAGCTATCTATGAAGGAGAGAAGGCCTGAGTCTCTGAGACAGCACTTGGAGGAGAGCCATCCAGGAAGACTGCCCAAAATCTGCATTAGACTCATGTGAATGAAATAACTTGTATTCTGTTAAGCCACAGAAATTAGCAAATTGTCCGTTACTCTGTTAGTAGCTTCTCTAAAGAACATCTCTGTGTCTCAAATAATCTGGCCCTCCTTTCCCATTAGAGTTGATGGCCTCAGTATGGTTACCTGACCAAATTCTCTTACCTAGGAATTTGGAGGTGTAACATGTACTAAATCAGTTTGCTAGGAAAAGTCAAGCTTTAAATTGATGTGGCACCTGGGGGCCCGAATGGTAAATTAGTGTCATAAGCAAGATTAAGTTGTAGAGAGAAACAGAAAATCCATGAAAAAAATAGACAAAAAACAGAAACCAAAAACAAGGTAAGTTTGCACGGATAAGCAGGAGACAGATTAAATTAGCAGAGGAGAGCCATGAATATGCCGCACCTTGTGTCAGCCATGAACATGCGCTCCTTGAATCTCCCATTAAAAAAGAATTCAATCTCCCATTAAACAAGAATTTGCCAATCATTAGCATCTCCAAGATATGCCTCAGCCTTCAGCTGAGGTTGTGTTCTTCCTGAGCAACTTTAGCCAATTACTAGGCACACTGTGGGTGTGAGGGCCTGGCCTTTAATGCCTCATGTGAGACTCCTCAAATGGCAATCTTTGCTCACAATCTTTGCCCATTGTTGGATTGGCTGAGACTTTGTCACGTCTGCATCACGGTTTGAGGTTCCCCCTGCCCTATCTGAGTTCTTCATTCTTTCCTTTCATGTCAAAGCAATAGCATGATATGAAGGTTTTTCCTGCCAACTCTTGCTTCCTCTCCGTTTTATCTTTCATAGGCATTTCTCCTACATAAACCTCTTTTACTTTCAAGTCCATTTCAGTGTTGGCTCTTCCATGCCAGAGCCTAAAGTCATTTAAAGATTTTTAGAGGTTCTAGGTATGAAAAAGATTGTGGTGTCTCTAACTGTAATTGTAAATATAAATAATATTTAATCATAAAAATATATGAAGCATCAACAAAATTCTGATTTTTTTCATAATGACTCCCCCAGTGATTCTTTGTTTGTTTTGAGACAGGGTCTCACTCTGTCACCTAGGCTGGAGTGCAGTGGCACAATAGTCACAGCTCACTGCAGCCTCAACCTCCTCAGCTGAAGCAATCCTTCCGCCTCAGCGCCCCCAGGTAGCTGGGACTATAGGCACATGACATCATACCTGGCTAACTTTTTTTGTAATGTTTTGTAGAGATGAAGGCCTCCGTATGTTGCCCAGGATGATCTCAAACTCCTAGGCTCAAGTGATCCTTCTACCTCAGCCTCCCAAAGTGCTGGGATTACAGGCATGAGCCACCACACCCAGCCCCAATGTGTTTTTGCTTATTATTTTGAATTTGAAATTTCAAATTCCCCCCAAAAAACTACCTCTATTTTTAATACATACTTATTACACCTTTTGGGTAATTCAGAACTGCCTAAGCCTCACTTTGAGTTCAATCTTCACCCTAGTGAAGTTAAACTCTGAAATGGATTTGGGCTGGGAGAAGGGATTGAGCTTCCATTAGGTATTGCTGTGCAATAAATAATTAAACCCTAAACTTGGCAGCTTAGGACAAAACATATTTATTATCTCACAGTTTGTATGGATTAGGAATCTGTGTATGTCTAAGGAATGTGTGCATGTCTAGCTGGGTCCTCTGTCTCAGGGTCTCTCCTTGGCTGTGTTCACAAAGCTGGGGTCTCATCTGAAGGCTGGATGGGGAAGGATCCACTTCCAAGCTCACTTAGTTGTTGGCAGTCAACAGGCTTTTGAACTGAAGGTCTCAGTTCCTCACTGGCTATTGACGAGAGGCTACCATCAATTCCTAGCTAAAGGGACCTCTTCAACCTGGCACCTTGCTTCATTAAAGCATTATGTGGAGAAATCAACAGGGAGAGTCAACTAGCAAGATGGAAGTCACAGTCTTTTGTAACTTGATCAGGGAAATGGTATGCCCTCAATATTGTCAAGGAAGAGATCTCACAAGGCAATAAATATCAGGAGGTGAGTCTCATTGGGGCCATCTTAGAGGCTGCAAACTTTAAAAAAGCTTATTATATTGATTGGTTGAACATTTAAAATGCTAAAAGTTGAACAATTATTCTTGGTACACATTAATGCACTTTAATCAGTTTCTTTGCTTTTAACATCATGTATGGTATTTTTCTGAAGAATGTGTTTTTTACTGTAATATTTAAATCTTTTTAAATAAAATTACCTCCAATGTTATTAAAGTTACATTTTGTGAGAATAAAATTGAAATCATTACATTCTTCATTGGAAAAAAATGAAAAAGGAACAAATTTTAAACCAAATGAGACAGTGGCATAAACCAGGACCTCTCTGGGCAGACAGACCGAAAGCTATAGATAGATAGATAGATAGATAGATAGATAGATAGATAGATAGATAGATAGATAGATAGATAGATAGATAGACAGATGATAGATAGATAGATGCTATTGATTTCCCATGCAGATGTCAACCCTCGTAACTGGAGGATATCATATTTCTAATGGTGAAACACTAGCAGCAAAAAGTAAGGGACATCAATTGTGAGAAAACAAATCACAATTGCACATCATATGTCTGCTGACATTGGATCTGTGCTGTCTTCCAGTTGTGTCATCCTATTTTACTTCTTAAGAAATGAGGAAATTCCTATTTTTGGGCATTTTGCAGCCAACTCTACCTTGAGGAAAACAAAGCTGCTGAGTAAGATTCCACCCAAAAAAGGGGAAAAGCATATATCAGAGAAACACATTTATACCCCCACACAAAATAATAGCATGAGCTGTGTTTTAGAGGAGATAGGGTGCTAAACCAAATTCACTTCTGTTAAATCAAAGCTTCCCCGAGAGCAAGTACATGGCCACATTGGGGAACCAGATCCAAGTTAGAGAAAGAGGAAATTTGGTGATAATGACTGTTTCTTTTACCCTTCAGGGAAAAAAAATCCAAGTAGAAAGCAGCTCTTCTCCAGTTCAGGTTGAAGAGTCCTTTCCTCCTGTCACATGTTTAGTTGTCCCCTGAGGTTAGCGGTGCAAGCTCACACTTGCCGGAAGATCCACATCAACACAGCCTAAAATGGTTACTTAGTTTCATTAAATCAGGTCACAGTGAAAAGGATAAGCTTTCATTATCCACTGAAGTGATCTTTGAATCCAGTATTTCTATTTTCTCAATATGATCTCGTAGCAGGAATTATTTCTCTCAAGAACCACAAGAGGGAGTATTCTTACCTCTTTGTCACTGTCCATCTCTGATATTGGATAGATAGTACCCTTTTGCTTTTTTTTTGTTTTAATGAATAGACATATTACTAAACAGCTTCATTTTTATTCATCTAAAATCTGAGTGATTATCTGTGTGTCTTTCCTATGCATTATATCCAGGACATTTTCGTAACCAGTCATGAGAAAAGAGAAAGCAGACAGTATTTCATACTAGTTATTTCTCTCACGTTTATTATCTGGGGATTGTGAAGGAGGATTTCTTTGTCAAGTTGTGTTCAGCAAGTGCAATATAGCAATGGATGATTCTCCCTAACTAGGAGGAAAGGAATCATTTATCTGGAAATAATCATACCACTGCTTTGAGCTAACCTGCTGCCTAGTCTTTGAAAGGCTAAAAGCAAACCTCAAACATGATTCTGTCGATGTTCATCACATGCCTATGAGATAAGGAGGTGATAACTAATACTTTTTTCAATGACCAAAGTGCAGTACAAATCAGGAAAGTATCGATCTTATGTAAGATACCACATTGACTGTGTCAGCCAAAGTAATATAATCTGCTAAAGTAAGCAGCCCAAAATATCCACAAATTCACACACATACACACAGAAACACACACACACACACACACACACACACACACACACACACACACCATACACAAGGCTTATTTCTCACTCCGGTCACTGTCTGATGGGAGTTGGGTGACTAGCCTGGGCTGCTTTCTTCCAAGTGATGATTCAGTGATTCAGGTTCCTTCTATTGTGTGACTCCATCATCTTCACACTGAATTTTCTCTTGACTATCAAGTAAGAAGTGGCATAATTTCAGGGGCTAGGCATGGAAGTGGTATACTTTGTTTCTGTCACTTAGCCTGGTTAGACCCAGTCACGTGATCAACTTAGATGAAGAGTGAGGCTTCCCGTATGCCAGGAAAGAGAATGCACAATTACTGAGCTTCCAGACCAGGAGTTTGTCTTGTTTTTAGTTTAGTTTTTGTTTTGAGACAAGGTCTCACTCTGTCACCCGGCTGGAGTGCAGTGGCACAATTTTGGCTCACTGTAGTCTCCACTTCCTGAGCTCAAGTGATCCTCCCATCTCAGCCTCCTGAGTAGCTAGGACCACAGGTGGTGTGCCATTACCACTGGTTAATTTTTGTATTTTTGTAGGGATGGAGTTTCACCATGTTGCCCAGGCTGGTTTTGAACTCCTGGATTCAAGCAATCCACCTCTCTTGACCTCCCAAAGTTGTAGGACTAGAGGCATGAGCCACCACAGCTAGTCTAGGCCTAGAGTTTTTGACATGGTTTTCATGGGATACCAAAAGTTCTGTTAACCTAGATGGAAAAGAAATTCCATTCTAACCTCAAACTGAAATTTAGCATTTCCTTCCATTATAAATGTAGGTATGATAGACACTGGTAGTGCCCAAAGCCATATCTATTCAGTCCATCTGATTTCAGTGCAGCTGACATAAACAATTACATGCATACTGTCAGAGACTCTCTGCAGGTATGACATCTCCCTGGTTTTTGTTTTGTTTTGTTTTGTTTGCTTTAGAGATTTATCTGAAGTCTTGGAAGGTCACTCAGTAGATGCAGGGGGCAGCTCAGAAGTGCAGAAGGGTTAATAACCATGGGGACAACACTCCAACCATGCTAAACAGTAGTGTTTATGTAAACAGACCAGTCTCGAGTTCTTTAGCAAGATAATTCTGAGGCACATTCTATAAACTTCGAAGTTTGCAAGTAGCATTGAGTTCCGGTTATTCTTAGCAGCAACCAACACAGTAAGATTTATTGGCTTTTCTCTCTTTCTTGTCTTATTCTCCTCACTGTCTCACTTCTGTTTCCTGGGACTATCTCCCAAATAAACTACCTGCACCAAGTCGTCATCTCAGGCTCTGCTTTCATGACAATCCAATTTAAGCATCGATGTGGGAAGAGGCTCTAGAAAAATGCCCCTCATTATAGACTTTCAAACTGAATTACTAAACAGTCAGATAGCAACTGTCACATGTGGCAAGTGTTGGGAAAGGAGTGAACCCCTAGATTGCTGTGGCCTCACAAAGACTAAGATGTGTATCTATGGCATATTGGGATGTGGTACAGGCAAAAGGCGTATGCTGCATCTATATCACTTGAATGGTATGGGGTAAATGTAATTAAAAGAATGGGATATGTAGGTATGACTGAGAGCCTAGAATGCCCAGCTTATCCTAAACTCTAGGTCATCAAAAGTGGTCTCTGCCCCTTGCTAGAAAAGCAGCCTTCTACTGCCAGGAGACCATGCAGTGATGTTAAAGTAGGTGCTTGTAAGATAATGCTCAAGACTTACCCTCACTTCCCTTCATTGACTCCCAGCCAGTAACTAAAGACCTCAGCATAGCCCAAGCAAGGAAGAATAGTTCTCGCTACAAGAGTAAATAGCTTACCAAAAGATTTGCAAGTCTTGGCTCGTGTGTACTGATAAAAGCTGGCAGTGGATCTTGAGAATAATAGACCCAAGGATATGGGGCATCATATAAGCCTCACAGTGGGGGCAAATGATTAACATGGTTGCACTCTTTCAAAAGTTAATGCACTAGCAAGGACACCTGGAGCTAGTTCTAAGATGATGCTGCAGTGATTCCCTTGAGCTTGGACATGACACTGTCTTGTAATAAATGAGTTAGAGATGACAGACTGTGTTCAGGGAATTGATAAAGGGCACAAAATGATCATGGAAATGGGCATCTTTCAATTGATTACTTATGTGAGCTATGAGAACCTACTGCCTATGCTCCGTGGAAAGGGAAGACACATCCTTCTTTAAGGAAGCAAGGAATGCACCAGTGAGGGGTCACCAGCATCACTGAGACACTCTTGGGTGACTCTACTTTGTAGCTCAGGATTGACTTGGGGAGATGCTATCGTGGGACTAGAACCCTTAGTGTCAGTGGAGATGGTAGGATTGCATAATAGTGGAGAACAACTTGTAGTATTTAACTATCAGAGGCAACATTGATATAATTACCATAACAGAAAGCAAGAGTAGAGCAGCCACGTGTTTGCCTTAATTTGTGTCTCTCTGTGGTCATGGTCATTAGACCATAGTGTCCTCAGAGCAAAGTAAAAAAACAGTGAAAAGAACAACATATGCTTTAGCAGTCTGCCAAAAGGCTCAAGGCATTAAAAAAAAGAAGAAGAAGAAGAAGAAGAAATAGCTTTAATCAATCCTATCTCTGATAATCTACCTACCTGCTCACCAAATATCCATTTTGCTCTTTCTGCTGTACAGAGTATGCAGTCACAGTTCAAAAGAGGCAATTCAAAACAGTATCCACTCAATACATCAAGTTCATTCCAAATTCTTAAAAAATTACAAAACAATAAAATAAGTAGATGTATATTTTGCTCATACAGTAAGTGATAAAACTTCTTCCATAGCAAGAGAAAAGAGAGCTTAACAGAAATAGCTTCTATTTCACAAAAGTCTAGATACCTTTTGCTATGTAACAAACCTCTTCAAAACTTAGTGGCATAAAATAATAGCAATATTTATATTTCCTAGAAATCGGAAATTTGACAAGGCTTGGCAAAGATCATGTGTCTTTGTTCCGCTCTGCATCTGCTGGATTAGCTGTGGATGTCAGCTAAAACCTCTATATGTGCTGTCTGCGTGTGTCCTCACAACATGGTGGCTGATTTCCAAGGATGAGTTTCTCAAGAAAGAAAGCCACATAGAAGCTGTTGACTTTTTTTAGCATGAGTGTGGTAGTAGTGACACAGCATTACTTTTCAATACATTCTATTTGTTAGATGCAAATGACAAATATAACACTGAACAATATTAAAGAGGAGGGTAGTTAAAGCAAACCTTTTGATGAAAAGAGTGTTAGGCCGGATGCAGCGGCTTATGCCTGTAATCCCAGCACTTTAGGAGGCCAAGGCAGGGGGATAGTTTGAGTCCAGGAGTTTGAGACCAGCCTGGGCAATGGGTGAAACCCTGTCTCTATAAAAAATAATACAAAAAAGTCAGCTAGGTGTGGTGGTGCATGCCTGTGGTCCCAGCTACTTGGGAGGCTGAGATAGGAGGATCACCTGAGTTTGGGAGGTGGGGGTTGTAGTGAACCAAGATCATGCCACTGCACTCCAGCCTAGGCAAGAGAGTGAGACACTGTCTCAAAAAAAAAAAAAAAAAAAGTGATAAAAAGTTTGTGGACACGTTCACAAACCACAACATGCATGCACAGTTTTCCCTTACTTATTGATCTAACTGTCTGGCCACATGTATTGAAATGAATTATTACATGTATTAAAATAAAAATACTTGGTTGAAAATGTAGAACCTGAGGCTAATATAAGACTTGGCAGGATACTTACTGGATAGGCTCAATAATAGAATGGAAGTGACAGGAAAGAGGACCTGGGGACAGTACCTTTTGGTCTAGTATTTGTGGAATTGGCATCCCATAAGGAAAGAAAAAGAGGATGGTGCAGAAAAATATCTGAAGAAAAAATGGCTGAAAACAGCCTAATGTTGATGAAAGTCACAGATTTATGGATTAAAGAAGTTTAGTCAACTCCAGACAGAATAAACACAAAGAATTCCATGCCAAGATACATTATAATCAAACATCTGTAAACTAAGAAAGAAAGAAAAAAGATTTTTTTAAGCAGTAAGAAAGAAAGACCTTAACTAGAAAATGGGAACAATAATTCAGATGACAGTGGATTTCCAACCTGAAATCACAGAGGCCACAAAGAAGTGACTCAACAAGTACAAAAGTTTCCTTCAGGAATAAAGAAAAAGTAAAGACTTTTTCACATGAAGGAAAACCAAGAGGATTTGTTGCCAGAAAACTTACTCTAAAATAATTGTTAAGGGAAGTTTTTCAGATCAAAGTAAAATGAAAAGTAAAAGGAAGACTTTGAATATCAGGAACAAAGAGAAAGCAACAGAAATGGTAGATACTTGGGTAAATACAAGTTCTCTTGAGCTCTTTAAAATACATTTGATAGATAAAACTAAATTATCATATTATCTGATGATTTATTTAATGTACATCAATGAAATATGTGGGAAAACTACAACATACACTGAGGAATATTAAGGGACCTATATGGTGGTAAGCTTTCTACATTCTAACTGAAGTGGTAAAATATAGATTCTAAAGAGATCATGAAAAGTTAAATATGTATACCTCTTGACTGACCACTACATAAACTGTTAAAAAAAAAGAAAAAGAGAGTCAAGCACACAATAGATAAATTAAATGGAATACTACAAAAGTTTATGTAATCCAGAGGAAGGACATAAAGGAGAAACAGAACAGTAGAATATGGAAAAGGAAAAATAGAAAAAATAAAAATTGTATACCAGCCGGGCGCGGTGGCTCAAGCCTGTAATCCCAGCACTTTGGGAGGCCGAGACGGGCGGATCACGAGGTCAGGAGATCGAGACCATCCTGGCTAATACGGTGAAACCCCGTCTCTACTAAAAAATACAAAAAACTAGCCGGGCGATGAGGCAGGCGCCTGTAGTCCCAGCTACTTGGGAGGCTGAGACAGGAGAATGGCGTGAACCCGGGAGGCGGAGCTTGCAGTGAGCTGAGATCCGGCCACTGCACTCCAGCCTGGGCGGCAGAGCAAGACTCCGTCTCAAAAAAAAAAAAAAAAAAAAAAAAAAAAAAT
>NW_022300975.1:3856279-3870994 GCF_002776525.5 Piliocolobus tephrosceles | reverse complement strand
TTTGTTACTTTTTTATTTTAAAGCAATGGAATTTTTAAAATTATGATTATATCTTGGTATTTCATTTTTAAATAGTTTTTGAATAGAATTTATATAAGTTTACAAATAAAAGACAATCAATTTAGCAATCAGTAATTATGTAATTATAATTATAAGCATGCCATTTTATTCTCAAATTTGTATATGGTCACCCTATCTGGGAAGGAAATCCATTATGCTCTAAGACAGCCCTTCTCATCCATGGTTAGAAGCTACAATTACTAGAAAGTTCTTCCTCACACTTATTCAAAATTTCCTTTCTAATAAACTTTTTTAAATTTAATTCTGCCTTCTGTACATACATAAATTCAATTCCAGAATGTCTTCCCCAGTAGAAATATTTTAAAATATTATCTTCTGTTTCTTGTCTACCCAAGCAGATTTGTAATATTTATAATCCCTGTATATCTACTTTTTCCTACCTTTTTTTGGTAAAAGCTTTTAGAATGTTTAGTCATATAACAAATAAACATTTGTGCCTGCTTTGAGTAGGCAGCAAGAGGTACTTCTTTTTAAAAATCACTTATTTTTTTTTCCATGGTGATGGTAGTGTTCTCACTTTTTCACCCTAGTGATTATTTCTTGCAGAAACAGTGAATACTTAAAAATTTTTAATGGAAGGAACAGAAATATTCCTTCAGGGAAAAGAAATAATAGCAAGATACTGAGATGAAGATTTCAATATACCAGTTACAGAAAATTGGCATAGGCTTCTTAAAAATGCGCAGGATTTCAGTGTAGCTCCACCTCATATAGTTTTGTGAGGGTTAAATAAAACAATATGAATAAAACAGAACAGACTGGAAATACTATGTACACATTAACTATTTTAAAATAATTCATCTTTTTAGATCTTCTTTCTGACCAAAAATAAGAAGGAAAAAAAGATTAAAAAGTTGACTATTACAAATATAGGGGAAAATTGAGAGAAATTTAAAATTTTTAAGAGACTACAACATATATCCTATAATAAATTTGGAAACCCAGATTAAACACATAAACACTAAGAAAACAAAAATTATAAAACTAATTCAAGAGGAAGTAAGAAATCTGAACTGATCCTTAGATCCAAATAGGCAGAAAGTTGGAGCATAGTATACCACCTACCATGGTAATTACTCGCGCATGGACTGCCTCATCGAGTTACTGGATCTCTAGAGCCATTCAGCACATAGATGTGGAGTCACTGAATGAATCAAATTGGTAACAAAAAATTAGAAAGATTTTTTACCCAGAAGGGCAAGAGTACTAGATGATTCTAGAGAAAGGCTCCATCAAACACTTCTGAAACAAGGAATTCTTATTTGCTCTTTAAACCAATTCCAAGCTCTATTTGAGCTATCCTAACGAAACTTGAAATAGCACCTATAAATATAGATGCCAAAATCCTAAATAAAATGTTATAAAATTATTCCAGAAGTGTAATAAAGAAACATGAAAGCAAGTTTGTTTTATATCAGTAACCCAAAAGCAGTTCAATATTAAGACATTTTATTAAAGCTGAAAAATCACATGATTATATCAAGAGATACAGAAAAGACACTTAATAAAATTCAACCGCATGGAGAATGATACACTCCATAATTTATTTAATCAGTTGAAATCTTTAGTCTGTCATTCATTCCACCTTCTATAAAAATACTATTTGGTCATTTATCACAAGTTTGCAGCAGTCCTCCAGATATAATCTTTGATTGGCTCTTCCTGATTTAAACCTTGTACTTGGAAACTTGCTTCTGTTTGTTTCCTTTTCTTCCCCTGTCACTTTCTGCTTGAGTCTAGTAAGCCAAAGTCAATAGAAAGAGGATAGACAAGTCAGCCCTAAGAACTGACAAGTCCAGAAGTTCTGGTCAGATAAATTTCCTTTGGACAAAGTTTGCCCTGTGTCACCTTGCCACACCTTATTAGGATCTTCCTCAGTCTTGTCTTTGTATCCTTGAGAACTGCTCTATTTGGTTTTGCTGCTCAGAAGAGGAGAGTTCACTGGATCCAACTGGTGATAAATAATCTTTGGTCAGTTTCTAGAGATCAGAGGTTTGCACAAGCATCATTCTTAGTAACCCCTGAAATTCGAATAGGATCTTCTCATTCTGTTTGCCTACTAGATAGAATACCTCCTCCCTTCCTATTTTATTTCATGTGCATTTATCTCTAACTGGCATAGTTCCACCAGGGACATGATATTTAGTGACCATTTTGGGAAAATTTTGACATGAATAAGATTATTCATTTGAGAGGTACATTCAAAGAAAAAAGGAGGAAACCCTCATGAGGAGATTTTCAGTCTTGTCAATCTAAAAGAGAGATAACTTCCATAAAGGAGAAACCCTTCTCTTTGCTTTTGTACTTCAGGGAATTAAAAAGTATCATTTTAAATTATAAATTTGATAGAATTGTCAAGGGCCTGAGTTACTGTTTAAACCGGCTTAGTGCCTCTCACACCTAATCCTGTGTATGTGCACATACACGTGTGTGAAAAATGAGTTTTCCTACATCTATGACTACTCCCTCTCTTATGGCCTGAATGTTTGTATCACCCTAAAATTCCTGTGTTGAAATCCTAATCCTTTATGTGATGATATTAGGAGGTGGAACCTTCAGGAAGTGATTAGGTTATGAGGGTGGGGCTCCCATGAATGAAATTAGTGCCCTCATAAAAAAGACTCCACAGAGCTACTTTATTCTTTTCCCACTATTTGAGGACGGAGCAAAAAGGTGCCATCTATGAACCCAGAAGCAGACCTTCACAGTGTTAGGTTTTGAAGGGAAGGCAAGGGTTAAAGAAAGACACACAGAGAGAGAGAGAGAGAGAGAGAGAGAGTGGTGGCTCTACAGCAAATCCAGGCTCTATGTCCAGCATAAGACCTGCAGAGGTGGGACACCAGCTTAATGCCAGTGCCCATCACTGCTTACAGGCTGGAGGAATTATAGCTCTGGGCAGGAGGGGTGTGGGGAACGCGGCCTGCTGCCTGGGAAAATGTCAGTAATATGTTCTCATGATGAGGCGGTTTGGCCCTTATTCCAGCAGAATATGATGTTCCCTGCACTTTCTCTCAGCAGAATATGATAAGAAAATCCGGTGGCTGGGCAGGCTGTTTCTCATGGCCTGAATCCCCATGAAATGTTTTACTTTGACCAAGGTCTGGGAAATGGTGAGGGACTTACAAAATTGTGCAGTTTGGACTAACACACAGGACATCAAATCTTTCGACAATTTTATTTTGGACTTTCCAGTCTCCAGAACGGTGAGAAATAAACATCTGTTGTTTAAGCCATCTAGTCCATGATATTCTATTATAGTAGCTTGAATGGATTAAGACACCCTGTCGTAGTCTGTTTTGTAATGCTATAAAGAATATCCAAGATGGGGTAATTAATTTAGAAAGAAAAAAAAGGTTTACTTGACTTATGATTCTGGTGGCTGGAAAGTTCAAGATTTCATTTGCATCTGGTGAGGGCTTCAGGCTGCTTCCACTCATGGTGGAAGACAGAAGGGGAGCCAGGTATGCAGAGATCACATGGTGACAGGGGAAGCCAGGGAGACATGGGGGAGGTGCCAGGCTCTTTATAACAACCAGCTCTCAGGGGAACTAACACACTGAGAACTCACTGACCTCTGAGAGAAGGCATTAATCTGTCCATCCAACCCCATGACCCAAACACCTCCACCCAGGGAAGCTCCTCTTCCAACATTGAGGATCAAATTTCAACATGAGGTTTGGAGGGGACAAACATTCAAATCATAGCACCCCTTCCTTGCAGAGGGAAGATAATGAGCCTTTACAATGTTAATATTGTATTTATCTGATGCCAGCTATTTGTGTTTTTGTTTTTTCTTCCTTCCTTTCTCCTTTTCCCTAGTCTTAGGAAACTTTGGAGATTCATTATTTAGAAATGGTTCTATACTAACGTACACACTCTAAGAGTATCTTCTCCAGATAAATAGCCAAGAAAGTAAAAAAGAAAGAGAAATATTAAACTGTGTTTCTTTCATATGTTTTCCCAGATAAAACACTAACTCAGAGAATAAGTTCAACTGCAAATTTGGTTAATGACCTTGGATTTCAAATGAGAAGAAAAGCTAGACACTGAGAGTTTAGAATAAACTCAAGAACCTTAAAAATTTTCCCATTGAATTGCCTTTGCACCTCTATAAAAAATTAATTGACCATATGGTAAGTAACATGTGAGTTTACAGTGAGGATAGATGAGTCTTTGGACAAAATTAGAGTGATTTAATTTTACAATAAAAACAACTCTATGTCTTCTTCTTGGTTCTGTCATCATGTAAAAAATAACGTTTGCGAAATATTTTTCTTAATACAATACTTGGGCTTAATTTCCAATAATTTATATTTTAAAAATATCCTCCATTAGTTTCTTGGGTATTGGAAGATATAATTCTGTCTAGAAAAGTTTTAAGATAAGATAAAAGTATATATATATATATAAACACACACACATACATACATATATATGTGTAAATATAAATAATTTAAATGAAATTGTCTTGACACATGTTTTTTGAAAAGAGTGTAATCTTGTGAACTTCACTAATACTACAAATCATAGGATTTAATCTTCTGACTTAAATTGTACTTTCCAGATATTTAGTCACTCTAAGATGTTAAACTAATGTTAAATTGTTTTATTTAATAAATAATCTTTGGATATATAATTTTTCTATAAGAAAAAACAAAACTTTGATTATTAAATATAATTTTAAATTTATTTTACCTTTATATATAAAATGACTACAGATTAAGGAGATGTACAAATATCCTTAAATTATATTAAATGCATTTACTTTGCCATCTTAAAATTTATTTAAGTAAAATAACATGCATGCTCATAAAAATAGTTTTATTGATCTTGGTTACCTATCTTCTAGTTTTCTCTTGAAAACTTGGACTTTCCAGGCTCCAGAAAAATAAAAGTTGGTTAATTTTCTTAAATGTGGTAATTAATAAAATCAACTATGCAGACATTTATACATTTACTTACACATAAAATGTATTTATGTACTTTAATTTCTACATTACTCTTCTAATTCAATTTTTAAAGTAAAGTTCCATTATTTTGTATGGTTCTACGAGTGTAACACATGCACAAATTCTTGTAAGCTTCATCACAAATAGGTTATAGAACAATTCCACACGCTCCCCAAAATGTCCCTTTTCCTGCTCAGGAGATAGCCAAACTCTCCCCTCAAGCCTAAGCCTTGCAACCACTGATCTTCTTTCCCTACATTTTTGCTGTTTTTAGAATGTCATACATATTTGGCCTTTTAAGATTTACTTCTTTAACTTAGTAAATGCATTTGAGATTCAATTATGTTGTTGCATGTACCAACAATTTATTTCTTTTTATTGCTGAGAAGTATTTCGTGGGTTGTTTATCCATTTACCCACTGAAGAAGTTTTAGTCTGTTTCTATTTTTGGGCAATATGAATAATGCTGTTCTGTTATAAACATTCACGTCCAGGTTTTTGTGTGAACATAAGTTTTTATTTCTCTAGAGTTAGTACCAAGGAATCAGATTCCTGGGTTATATGGTAAATGTATGTTTAACTGCCAAACATTTCTAAAGTAGCTATTTCATTTTGCATTTCCACCAGGAATTTATAGGAGTTTCAATTGCTCCATATATTTGCCAGCATTGATACTGTCATTAAAAAAAATGTCATCCTAAGAGGTGGGTGGTGGTATCTCATTTTGGTTTTCATTTGGATTTCCCTAATGACTAATGATGCTGAGCATATTTGATGCACTTATTTGACAATTATATTTTTTCTTTGATAAAGTGTCCTTTAAATCTTTTGACTTTTTTTTTTCAATTGGGCTGTTTTCTTATTGTTGAGTTTTGAGAATTCTTTGCATATTCTGAACTCAAGTTATTTGTTGGATATATATAATTTTCAAATATTTCCTCCCTATGTGTGCCTTGTCTTTGCACTCTCTTAAAAAAGAATACAGAGCAAATGTTTTAAATTTTTATGAGGTTCAATATATTGATTTTTCTTTTATGACTCACGCTTTTGGTGTAATATCTAAGAACTCTTTGCCTAACCTGAGGTCACAATGATTTTCTCCTGTTTCCTTTTAAAATTTTTATATTTTTACCTTTCATTTTTATGAGTTAAATTTTAATACATGATGTCATGTAAGAGTGGATGTTCATTTTATTGGCATATGAATGTCCAATTGTTCTAGTACCATTTGTCAAGGCTATACTTTTCCCATTGAATTGCCTTTGCACCTCTATAAAAAATTAATTGACCATATGGTAAATAAAATGTGAGTTTACATCTAGAATCCAGATACTGATCCACTGGTACTGTTCTATTGATCCTTTTGCCAATACCACAAGATTTTGACAACTCTAACCTTATAGTGAATCTTAAAACTGGGTAGTGTGAGTTTTCCAACTTTGTTTTCATACAAAATAATTTTGGCCATTCTAATTTCTTTGCATTTTCACATAAATTTTAGAAAGAGTTTATCGATATCTACCAAAAAATCCTCCTGGAATTTTAATTGGGAGTACATTAAATCTATAGGTAAATTTGGAGAGAATTGGCATTTTGCCAATGTTGAGTTTTTCAACTATAAACTGTATAAATACACTGTATAAATTTATACAAATGTATAAATACATTGTATTTACACTGTATTTCTACATTTATTGGGATTTTCGTTGATATTGTTCACAAGTGTTTAGAGACTTTTAGCAGATAGATCCTAAAATGATTTTGTTAGATTATACCTAGGCAACTTTTCAGTCTTTTGAGAAATGATCCTAATTTTAAAACTTTGATTTCTAGTTGTTCTTTGCTAGTGAATTCGTTCTTGGATTTTTAAAATCAATTCTTTAGGATTTTCTGTGTAAACAATCATGCTCTCTGTTAATATGCATTATTTTATTTCTTCCTTTCTGATTTTATGCCTTTTTTTCTCTTAGCTTATTTCACCAACTAGAACTTCCAATAAAACATTGAATAGAAGTGATGAGAGTGGATATCTTTGCCTTGTTCCTGATTTTAGATGATAAACATTTTGTCTTTCACTTTAGATATGATGTTAGTTCTAGGAGATTTTTGAAGATGAGCATTAATATGTTGCAAAGTTTCCATCCTCCTTTCTAGTTTGTGAGATTTTTGTCTTAAACGGACATTGAATTTTATCAAATGACTTCTCTGCATCTATTGATATGACCACATGGTTTTTCTTAAGTCTGTTAGTATGGTGAATTACACTGATGATTTTTGAATGGTGAACCAGACTTGCATTCCCCCAAATAAACTCTACTTACTTACGATGTATGGTTGTTCAGGGTTTTTTTTAAATATTATTCTTCTACATTGGTTCTCCTCTATGTTTTTATGTGTTCGATTTATTCGATGTCTGCTCTCATTTTAATTATTTTCTTCCTTCTGCTTGCTTTTGGGGTAGTTTGCACTTATTTTTTAGATTATTAATTTGAAGACTTTTCTTCTTGATTTATCTTTTTGTTTTCCAGTATAAGGATTTTAGTGCTACAAATTTCCCTCTAAGGACTGCTTTAACTGCATCACACGAATTTTAGTATGTTATATTTTTACTTTCAAAATACTTTCTGACTTTCTTTGCAATTTTCTTCTTGACCCATATAATCTATAGAAGTATGTCACTTAATTTCTTGGATTCAATTTGTTATTACATTATTATTTTATTGAGGATTTTTAAGTGTGTTTCTATGAGAGATATTGGTCTACAATTTTCCATTCTTGTACTATCTTTGTCTGGTTTTGGTGTCAGAGTAATTCTGGCTACATAAAATACATTAAGAAATAGTTATATTTTGTGAAAGAAATTGTACAAAATTGGCATTATTTCTTCCAGAAATGTTTGATATTTCATCAATAAAATCATCTGGGCCTGGAGAGATTTTGGGGACCATTTTTAACTATGAATTCAATTTTAAAATAGATATGGGACTCTTGAGTTCTCTATTTCTTTTAATTTAAATCTTTCAAGAAATCAGTCCATTTTATCCAAGTTATCAAATGCATGTGCATGGAGTTATTCATAGTAATCTCTTATTATACTTTTAATGTGTGTAGGGTCTGTAGTAATATCTCTTCTCTCATAACTAATATTAGTATTTTGCATCTTCTCTTTTGAGACAGAGTCTTACTCTGTTGCCCAGGCTGGAGTGCAGTGGCGTGATCTCGGTTCACTGTAACCTCCACCTCCCAGGTTCAAGTGATTCCCCTGCCTCAGTCTCCCAAGTAATTGGGATTACGGACATGCATCACCATGCCCAGCTAATTTTTGTATTTTTAGTAGAGTTGGGGTTTCACCATGTTGGCCAGGCTGGTCTTGAACTCCTGACCTCAGGTGATCCACCTGCCTTGGCCTCCCAAAATGCTTGGATTACAGGCATGAGACTGGCCTTGTGTCCTCTCTTTTTTGTTCTTCATCAGTCTTCTAAAAAATTTATCAATTTCTTTATCTTTCCAAGGTATTATTTATTGGTTCTCCTCTATTTTTTTTTTTTTTTTTTTTGTCCGGAGTCTTGCTCTGTCACCCAGTCTGAAGTGCAGTGGTGTGATCTCGGCTCACTGCAAGCTCCACCTCCCAGGTTCACACCATTCTCCTGCCTCAGCCTGTACCTGGGACTACAGGCGCCCACCACCACGCCTGGCTAATTTTTGCATTTTTAGTAGAGACGGGGTTTCACTGTGTTAGTCAGGATGGTCTTGATCTCCTGACTTCGAGATCCGCCTACCTCAGCCTCCCTCCACTATTGTTTTTACGTGTTCAATTTATTTGATGTCCACTCTCATTTTTATTATTTTCTTCCTTCTGCTTGCTTTTGGTGTAGTTTGCATTTATTTTCTAGTTTATTAATATGAAAGCTAACCTTATTGATTTATCTTTTTTTTTCAGTATAGGGATTTTAGTGCTATAAATTTCCCTCTGAGGACTGTTTTAACTGTATTCCACAAATTTTAGTATATTTTTATTTTCAAAATACTTTTTGATTTTCTTTGAGACTTCCTCTTTGACTCATGTAATCTATAGGGCTATGTCATTTAATTTATAAAGATTCAGAGGTTTTTTTCAGGTAACTTTCTTATGTTGATTTTTTGATTCATTTATGGTCATAGGATATAGTTTGTATGATTTCATTTATTTTAATTTAATAAATTTTTGGTGACTCAAAACATGGGCTGTCTTGGTGTATATTTCATGTGCACATGAAAATATGTATTCTGTTGTTGATTAAAGTGTTCCATAATGATAATTAGATTAAACGTCTTGGTAGTGTTGTTCCAGTCTTTTATATCCTTGGTGATTTTCTACATACTTTTTAAATAATTACTGAAAGAGAAAGGTTAAAGTCTATTATTGTGCATTTGTCTATCTCTCTTTTCAGTTCTGTTACTGCCTATGTTGGTAAAACAGAGCTTTTAGAGTTGTTATTAAATGCATACACAATTAAGATAGCAATGTCTCATTGATGAATTGAGCCTTTTATCATTATTTAAAGTCCTTCTTTATTCCTGGTAATTTTCCATGTTCTGAAGCCTATTCTGTCTGATATTAATATAACCACTCTAGCTTTCTGTATTAGTGTTTGCATGGTATATCATTTTTCAGGCTTTTGCTTTTAACCTACCCATATCATTATATTTCACGTGGTGTTTTTGTAGACAGTATATAGTTATGCCCTGGTTTTATCATGAATCTGACAATCCCTGTTTTTAATACAAAAACATTTACATTTAATGTAATTATTTATGTGGCTGGATTTAGGTCTATATATTATTATATTGTTATTATTAGTTATTTAATAACCCTTCTTTTTTTTTTTTTTTCATTTCTCTGGTTCCCTTTTTGCCCTTTTTTCTTTTCTCTTGGATGACATGAATTTTTTTATCCATTGGTGTTTTCTTATACCTCCTCATACACACACACACACACGAATAGTTACTCTAGGAATTATACTATGCATACTTACCTTCTTTTGAATTATTACCTAAAATATAAACTGAGAGTCAATATTTTACCCTTTCAGACAACTATTTAAACTTTACAATCCATAACTACCTTTACCTCCCCCTTATTGTAGTTGTACATATATTACATCTAATGCATAGAAAAGATTGCATAGAAAACCCCATCTCACAATGTTATAATTTTCAATTTCAATAGAAATATAGATAGATATAGATATATTTTAAGTATGTGCTATGAACTATATATGTGTAACAGCCACCCCTCCCCAAATTCGTATGCTGAAATCCCTATCCCCAAGGCAATGGTATTAAGAAATGGAGCCTTTGCGGAGGTAATTAGGCATGAGGGCTAATGGGATTAGTGCCCTTATGAAAGAGCTGCCTTGGCCCTTCCATCATGTGAGGATACAGAGGTACAGTGCTACCTATGAGGGAGGGGCCCTCACTGGATACCAGCTATACTGGCACCTTAATATTGGACTTCCAAGCCTTCAGAATTGAGAAATAAATTTCTGTTGTTTATAAGCTACCCAGTCTATGTTATTTTGTTATAGCAGCCAAAATGGACTAAGAGTACATAAGATCCCAAAAGTAACCTATAGATTTACTATGGGTAGTAGATTACATGCTGTCCCCCTCAAAATACATCCCTGTCCTAACCCCTGATACAGGTGAATGTGATCTTCTTTGGAAAAGGGGTCCTTGAAGATACAAATAAGTTAAGGATCTCAAAATGAGGTCATCCTGGACTGCCCAAGTGGGTCCTAAATTCAATGACAAGTGTCCTTATAAGAGACAGAAAAGAAAACCCAGCCATGAAGAGAAGGCGGCAATGTGACCACAGAAACTAGAATGGTGCAGTCAAGGAAGCCAAGGAACGCCGACAGTCCCAGAAGCTGGAAGAGGCAAGGAAGGATTCTTCCCCTGAACCACACCTTCTGGCTTTCAGAACTGTGAAGGGATAAATTTCTGTTGTTTTAAGCCACCAATTATGTGGTAATTGATTATGGCAGTTCTAGGAAACTAATACAGATATCATTTCAGTTGCTCTTCCTTACCTCATAAAGTTCCTATTTTTACTCTGTTATAATCTTTTCCACCTGAAGAACTTCTTTTAGCATTTCTTTTAAGGCAGGGTCTTATAACAATAAACTCTCTGTTTTCCTTCATGTAATAATGTATTATTTGCCTTCACTCCTGAAGAATTTTTTCACTGGTAATAGAATTTGGGGTTGATAGCTTTTTTCTTTAAGCACTTGAAAAATGTTATTACACTATCTTCTGATCGCCATAGTTTCTGATGAGATATCTTCAATTATTCAAATCACTGACACTTTTCTTTTTCTTTATCTTTTTTTTTTTTTTTTTTCTTAGAGACAGGATCTCTGTTCAGGCTGGAGTGCCATGGGGCAATCATAGCTGACTGTAGCCTCAAACTCCCAGACTCACGCTTTCTTCCTCAGCCTCCTGAATAGCTGGGACTTCAGAAGGGCACTGCCATGCCTGGCTATTAAAAAAAAAACAAAAAACAAAAAACAAAAAACAGTTGTCAAGATGGAGTCTCATTTTGTTGTCCAGGCTTGTCTCGAACTCCTAGCTTTAAGTGATCCTCCTGCCTCAGTCTCCCAGAATGCTGGGATTATGAGCTGAGTCCCTGTCCCCAGTCCATTGACATTTTTCAATGACTCTTTTCAACAATTTTCTTTTTCATATTTGGTTTTCAGCGGTTCAGTTATAATGTGTTTGGAAGATTTTTCTTAAGTTTATTCTGCTTGGAACTTGCTGAGCTTCTTAGATCTGTCCATTGATTTTCCCTCACCAAAGCTGTGAAATTTTCAGCTGTTCTTTGCTCAATAATAAAGAACTTTTTATCACCAAGATATTTCTCTAAGTTTTTGACATATTCCTCATTTGTTTTGATAAAAGTTTTATTTTTTTTAGAAAAAATAAGTTACTAAAAGTCATGTATATTGTATATTTTCAAGATATTGCTTAAAACTAGGACTTGTATTTAAATGTTTTTTCTTCTGAAAAACAATCTTAATTTATGATTTTCTGAATTCAGTCCATAAATTCAGATTATTCAAACTGTTAAGATGTCTTTTATGCTGAAACTATTTTTAGATTTCCTGGAATTTCTACCAAGTAACACAAAATTCTGCTCCTTTACCGCATAAAGTAAAAATAATGGAGAAAAGTAGGTTTATTTAGCATTCTCCAGATTTTTTAAGTCAAAAATGAAGAGAGAGACCTTTTGTTTTTCAACTTAACAAACAAAGGACATATCACAAAAGTTTAGACTTCCTATCTTAATTATCAAAACATTTTAATATTATACACATTTTTATGTTAAAATAAGCATGCTATTGTTCATGTGCACAGACTGGTATAATAATTGTCTAAAATATTTGATATCTAGGTTACTTGATTCCAATACTTATATTAATCAGGGCTGATCACAGTATATTTTATAGCACAAATCAAAGGCCCTGGAGGTTTCTCAATGTCTTCACTCTTCATAATGTGTTCTTACTCCCAGAGTTATTATTGACTACATCCTTATACATGTGTTGTGTATTATACCTAAAAGAGAATTTTGCTTCATTATATATCCAGAAGATTTAGATTTTGAAAGAGAGATCACAGGAAAAAAAGTGTCCTTGAAGCTTTATGAAAATGATATATTCAGATCCTATTAATACATAATAGAAAAGAAAAACTGCAGGGTGTGGACTCTAAGATCTACATCTCTCAATTAAAGAAGTATAATTCATCCATAAATCACTGAAAAGACTATCTTAGCAGGACTTCAAGTTGAGGACCCTTAGGAACTTAGGAATTCTCCAAAAGCATAGGTTTTGAGGGTGGAGACAGCTTCAAATTAAGACCATCAGATCATGGAAACAACTGTGAATAGTAGACAACTTCCATTCAAGGTCTATGAATGAGATCCAGATGACCAGAACCAGTGATTCCCATGCTTTAATCTGTAATATGTCCTTCTTTATTTCCCTAGCTATTTTCTCTCCTCTTTGTTAAAGTTTCTGATTGCTAACAGAAAGTTATTATTTCTTGAACATAATATCTGTACAGTTCCCATCCTTAATAATATTTGGCATGCTTACATACTTCTTGGCGTGATTCCAATACCTGCCTGCAATTTTATTGCAATTTGGCTAAAGAATACCATCAAACTGACTTTTGGATTTGTACTCATTTTTATCTGGGTGCCACCCAGCTTTATTTGGTACCTTTTCCTTGTTATAAATAAGTTGGTTTCCTAGTTAATTGGATTCAAACACCAATCCACTTTTTAGACGCCATAACAGACCAGATAGTCAAGAAACCTAAAGTCTCTGCTATGTCAAACCTACAAATGAAGTGTTGCTTTTTCTGTAGGAAAAAAAAAAATACACAGAAGAGTCAGCCTTTGCAATCAACCCTTTATAGAAATAGAATGTAGAAAAAGCCGGGGAACCGTTGGGGTATATTTAAAACGTTGCCTAACTTTTACAGACCTTGCAAGAAAGGTGCATTAGTTAAGCTAAACCCCCATCCCTGTCCAATTTACAGATTGCAGCCAATAGTCTTTTGTGCTTCAAATCCAATACTAGTTATGAGGGGTTACCCAGTGATCTGCTTTCAGTGGAAATGCTCATATGGGGATGTCAGATAGAGCTGGCCTAGCACTAGGTGATAGACTTCATGCCAGGGCAATTCTATTGACATCCCCATATGAGTATTCGAAGCACGAAAGACTATTGACTGCAATCCACGATCTGTAAATTGAACAGGGATCTATAATGTGAGTAAACTGAGGTCTGCCTTCAGGAGAGTTCTTAGTATTTTGCCGCCTCCATTTTGACCTGCAACTTCCCTTCTAAGAAAAAAAGACATTTAGATAATTTAATTCAAAAAGGAAAAATGCCGAACTTTGATTTACATTTTAAAAGTAACCACTGAAAGAACATTTCAGACGGCTTTCTTCTTCATTTCACGCTTTCCATGAGACTTGACAATGAGGCAGGATTCGACAGACAATGGTATAGAGAACAGCGAGAGAATGGCAACATTGCTATAGCTGTAGAACTTCTCACCTAAGAGGTTCACAAGTGTGGACAGGCGATGGTTCAAAACAGAGGTCTTTCGAGATAGGATGTGTGCTGACTTAAGGAAAGAAAGTTGTACCTGCATTATTACAGACCTCTCTTGGATCTTTAATGTTGCTAAAATTATCTGGGTGGCAAGCATAAAAATTGGCTAATACCCCCTATCTGCTTGTATGGCCTTTTCATATTGGAGATAAAATTAGGTCACTCTGGGCTTCTGCCTTAAAAGTCACTACAAGTTCATACCATAATATTTCTCATAGAAATTATCTATGTTGGGCCGGGCGCGGTGGCTCATGCCTGTAATCCCAGCAGTTTGGGAGGCCGAGGCGGGAGGATCACGAGGTCAGAAGTTCAAGACCAGACTGGCCAATATAGTGAAACGCCGTCTCTACTAAAAATACAAAAATTAGCCAGTTATGGTGGCTTGCACCTGTAATCTCAGCTACATGGGAGGCTGAGGCAGGAGAATCACTTGAACCCAGGAGGTGGAGGTTGCAGTGAGCCAAGATTGCACCACTGCACTACAGGTTGGGCAAAAGAGTGAGACTTGGAAGGGAAGG